>NW_021637463.1:0-32190 GCF_004799145.2 Neltuma alba
AATTTGCATGTCCCTTACGTGGTGGGCTCTCATGCATTTGATGTTCTAGCCGCAAGATGCACGAGAGCTCTCTTGTGGTAATTTGTACGAAGCTTCTTGTATTTCTGCATGAAGGTTCCAAGATCGATTTCTCTATCAAGGAGTTGCTGGTGCAGATTTCAGATTCTTCTTCTGTGTGGCTCATAGCCTCTGCAAAATCATCAAATTTACCACATCCATGAACCCCAGCATTATAATTTAAGTATGAACTATCTTGCTATCACCAGGACTTTTAGAGTTAAATCATTTCATGTCATACCTTGAAGCTGTTGAAGAAGAGAAGCTGGAGAACTGAACTTCAATGCTTGTTCTCTCTGCTTTCTCGAGTTCATTTAGTTTCTCCTGAGCAGTGGCTAACTCAGTTGTCCGAATTATTCTACACTGTTCCCAAAAGGAGAAGAGCAGAATGTTCAATGGTTAGCACAAGATAGAGTTTGTGATTTAGGGTTGGTGAATAACAGCAGTCAGCAAAAGATTTCTTGTGCCGTCAAACATTCAAAAAAATTTCTTACCTGATTTTTAAGTTCCATAATACAAGGTTCCTTTTGCAAATTTTGCTCTGTAATTGTGGGGAAAAAGAGCAATAAAAAGCACTCAAATATTCAACTGCTAGCCAGCACCACACACGATGGGTTCAAATATATGTAAACTCACTCTGGTCAAAGTATGTACACACTCACCTGCAAGCTGTGTAGTCTCCTTGCAAAGTTCGTCTTTCAACTGATCAAATAGGAACGGAGAGTTGTTAAAATTACGAGCAGACACACAATCCAACCTACACGAGAATTTATGCAACTAAAAGAAGTTTTACACAGGGCACTAAGACTCCAAAATCCATAGTTTTCTTATGCTCATTTGGTAAAAGAGGTGAGAACATATTCCCTTCCTTTCACACAAAATCGAAACATATAATATAATGTTACCATTGTCATTATCCAACAGTAATCATACATTTTTATTATATTTTATTCAGACACACAATAGTTTTTTTTTTTTTAATCCACAAAATCACTCTTCTATTACATTTTCCAATACATTCTATGCCAAACAGGAGATTTTATTTGCAATGGGATTCAATTGTCAAGCAAGCTCAACACATCTCAACTGTTTCTAACGGCTTCTTACATTATATCTAAGGCATGACAGCAAAATTAGTAAAAATCAACAGCCGCCAAAATAGGAAAGCTAGATATCTAGAATAGGCCATCTGGGATCCACACCTACCGGCTACCTTTAGCAATCCCATAAAATTAACTTTTTTTTTTGGGTGAATTAAAATTAAATATTTTTATTAAAATTCCATTCAGCTCCAAATCAATTGAGCAATGGGAATGAAATATATTTAACAATGAAAATTTCTAAATTTATAAACCAGCATAAATACAATGGAGGTAGTAGTAGGCAACTTACATTGTTTTGAATTTTGACCTGATCAAGTGAAAGTAAAAATTGCTGGTAAGCATCTTTGTCAGATAAAAGCTTCCGTAGCTCATCAGCGCTGAACAATTTATGAAGAGTGAAAAAGAGAAACAAGATAGTCAATACTTCAAAAGATGGAAGGGAATCATATGATCAGAGTTACTAGGAATGCTAAGTGAAGCCACCAGGGCCACTCAGATAAGTATCCATTGACAGAATGAAAAGAAGAACTGCTTTATGATAACGGTAGCTTTAGAACCTGTGATCTCAAATGGAATTATGATTAAAGAATAAAAGTAGTCAGACAAGGTTTATAAATTTTGTTTTCACCCCAAAAAAAAAAGTTTATAAAGTTTTTCAATAAGAAAACAGACAAGTTTAAGAAGATTTTGAATTGCTAAATCCATGAAAGACTAAATATTCACATACAAAACACACATATGTTATGGACTCCATAACTGACTTCATTTCAAATGGCAAAGCTTAATTAAAAAATTGCACATATTGGGCCTTTCATGTTTACTGCTTGCACCGATGCAACCAAAGTGTAAATTGCACAGCAAAATCAAATTTGAACTGTATTTTCTACCAGTTCTTTGCTATTGAGGTTTAGAGAACAAAGATCCCCATGAACGCTGAAGTCTTAACAATAAGGCTGTCAAACAAAGTTGGACCTCATATTATATTATAAAGCAAATCTAAATTTTATAGTCAAATCACATTTTCAATTTCAAATTAGAAAAACTAAAAAGAGTGACCTAACGTTGTTCAAAAGAAGCAGTAACTAAGTAACTTACCTTTTGTCCTTCAAATGAGCAATAACTACCGCAGCTTCCGCAGGAGAAACATGCGAAGGAGACTGCAATCTTTCTGTAGGTCTCTGTGAACCATAGCTGCTTGAGGAAGTGCCGCTTGGTGTTGCAGGCCTAGAAGAACCGGGTGAGGTCGCTACAGATGGCGGATACCAGGACTGCGTAGAAGTAGAACCTTCCTGGGGGCGCGGCTGAGATGGTCTGTCGGGTGATCCCCTATGCGTAAACAAGAAAACGCTCATAGTACATGTTATTCAACCAAAATCTAAATTGCACATCAAGATTAGGGAATCTTTCGTTCATGCCATTTTATAATTAATACACCCTCTGTGTCAGTCTCAGCATCAGAGCCAAATAAGAAAACCGAAGGCACCACAACTACAATAAAGCATCAAGAATTGTTCTACTCTTGTTCTTGTATATTAACAATGCCAAGCGGATAGCATTAACAATGATTTTTCATAATGATCCGAAAACAAAACGAAGAATGGGCACAGAAATTCAATTTTGTTTTTAAAAAAATCAGATATATACAGAACCTAAGGTAATCAACGTAACCAAAAGACACAAACAAATACATGATTCCGCTTGAAAGGGGAAGTTACAGAATATATGTAGTCCTCTTCAAGGACCAAGGTCAGTATCATCCACGAATGGGCAATATACATGAGCAACAAAGGTAAGTATGCTTGCTACATCAAAAGGGCCTCCAGGTGCGATTGTAATCATTCCTCAATAAGGGCACCACAGGGTGAAAATTCCTTATAAGAAGAATCAAAACTCGAAGATAAAACTAGCACGAGGGTTTGCGAAGATAATTACCAAAATCTAAACATTTCGAACTAGATCCAAAATCGTGATCCTCCAAGCGATGAAGGAACAAAAACGAACTAATCCGGGGAGACGGAGGAGAGCAAAGAATTTCTCACAAATACTTTCGTGAATCGGTTCTCTTCTTGCTTACGAATTCCGATGTAGCAACGCTTTGGAGCGTGAAACTTCGATACGCGTTGTCCTATTTTCTTATTAATTAAAGAATAATAATAAGTTTTTTCTCCTGGAATAATTAATGCTAATGAGATGGATGAGTTTTGGGCCTTCGGACGAAAAGATAATAATACGATGGGTTGTACCCAAAATGACCAAAATACAAAATAGTTAAAAAATAATTACTTTTCCCACAAGATGGGTTGCGCCCAAAATGACCAAGATATAAAATAATTAAAAAAATTATTACTCTTCTCATTTAAGGCTTAATTAACTCATTCAAATAGATTAAAAATATTAGTTAAATTAGTTGATATGATATTTTTTTAAAATATCTTAAATATTTTAAAAATCAATGTTATGAAAAAAATCAATAGTGTTAATTTAGAAAACTCGATAAATATATAAAATAAGTTTTATATATATCTGATGAAGATCAACTTTTCATTTAGATTCTATATTAAGAACCGAAAGAAATTTTTTCTTTGTTTTTTTTGGTTGATTTGTCATTTAAATACAAACTTTCTAACTTTTAAAAGTAATTCTTGGCGCAAAAGCTGTTAAGTCATTAGGGGTGTTCATGAAGTCCGGTTGTCTGCCTAAGCCCGCAAAAAAATACCCAGCCCACCCTAAAAAAAATGGCTTGAAAGAATTATTGGGTATGTTTGGACTGGGCAAATTGTTGGGCTGGGCTGGCCATCAAGCATGGTATGCTGCTCTGCCCATTTGGCCCTGCCCGTAAAAATATATATTATTTTATTTATATATATTTTATTTGCCTCATATTTATTTCCTGAATCAAATGCACTGTTGCATTATTCATTATACTTATTTATTTTTGAATGGTTTTGAGAGTTAGAAACTAGAAAAATAATTAAGTTTAATAAAATATACAAACAACAATTTTTTTGTCATAGTTCACTCCTCCTAGCTACTACAAAAAATAGTTTCATAGTATATTAATTAGTAATAACAAAATTAAAGCCAAGTTTCATTTTAATATAAAGTTACATTAGATTATTTAGAGGAAGATAAATAATTAGTTAATTAATATAGTATATTATTTGTTGGGTATAAAAGCCCGTCTCCCCAGCCCGCATTTGTCCAGCCCTTAATAGGGCTTTTCATGGGTAGGGCGGGGCAGCAGGCTGTATTTTTCAGCTCGTTCATTTTTTTAGACTGGACTCGGATAAGGGTCCTGCCTTGCCCAGTCCTGTTTGTATAGAGTCCTAACAGTCATTCCAAAAAGAAAGTTCTCCAGATGCATGACCGTAGTTTCCCAAATGCTAGAATACGAGCTAATGTGTCAATTAACGGGAGAAAATGGAGATGTAATGGTAACGAAAAAATTTGTATTAAGATTGCGGAATTATTAAAAATAATAATAAAAAGCAAACACATGTCATTTTTATTTTTTTGTGGGGCTGACGCCTTTCAGATCATTTTTAAGGCCCAATTTAATTGTAGGCAACTCCACCTCAAAGTCTGATGCTCAAGGTTTGGCCCAATTATAGGTCACCTTCCTGCTATTATGCTGACTTGAGATCATGTCAATTGTCATGCTGGTTTGGGAAACGAGCTTGTTTGGTTTCGGGGATATTTGAGTATAAACAAAATCATAATTTTAAAAATATTTTTATAATGTATCAAATAAATATATATGTAAAAGGGTTTATTTCGATTTACACAAAATTGCTTTTCAATAACACTTTTGAGGTTACCCAAACACCCTATTCAACTCAAACACCATATGGGAACAGGGAAAGTTTGAGTGTAGTAAGTTAGCAACCCTATGAGCATCATTCCTTAAGATCTTAAGACTGTTTGAAATATTCCTCTAATTCTAAATATAAGACTCTTTTTGTTTTGTAAACAAAAAGGGTTTTATATTTATGACTAGATGAGTAATTTATAAATGAAATTTTAACAGTAATTTACTGAATAGAGAAGAGTTTTATTTCGACTTATGTAAAACAAACAGTGTCTATAATTGTGATTCCAAATATAATCTTAAGCATAATTTAATTCCCTGTGCTTGGTGGGCCATCTCAATCCAACTTGTTTTTCTCTATGTTGGGCCGGGTTACATTGAGTTCGGTTTTCGCCTTCATGATAGTAAACTATTAACTATTAAGCTAGGTTGTCAGTTTGCGCCAACACTCCCTCGTATTGGCTGCACTACCGAATAATCCAAGTTTAAGGACTACTAGATCCAAATTCAAGGTTAACCCTCCCATATTTATTCGGCCCTGCAAGACTTTATCTTTATTCATTCCTTTAACATTTCTTCACATTTCTCAACAGAATTTAAATATGATAAAAATAAAAACAAATTTTTTTAATTTATTGTTTTTCTGTGCATCACAGAAGATACATATCCTGTATTAGATAACATTACACACTCGTTTCAAAAAACAAAAGTGGATTGTGGTAGCATATCATGCGCCTGCATGTATACCGCAGGAATGGACGAGAACCTATTAATTAATAATCAAAATCTTGAATTATATTCACAAGCAAATGGACGCCTAAAAGTGACCATAGCTCGATCGCATCCCCATGTTTGTTGCCAGCCTTGGCCACTACATAAAGACAAAAGCTTTTCCCCTGCCCCTCTTGTCAACAACTCATCTTAAACTTTTTGCCATTATCTCATCGTTTTCAACCAAGCCATGTAATTTTTGCGTTTTGTTTACAGAAGCTGTTTTGTGTACGTAATTTCGTTTGGATAGCAGTTTAAGCTGATTCAAATATAAGAATACCAAGTAAAGCATGCCGTAACAGGAAGGTCTTGCTATTTTTATAACGTGTACTGTGAGGTATATAGGACAGGAGGCACTTTTCTTCTTGTGGCTCTTTGTTTGGATGCGAAGCTTCAGTCACTGGTTTTACCGCATAATTCGCATTCTTTTAACATAATCAACGATACTTTCCTTCTCTTTTCATTTACTTTTTTCTTCGGGATAAATGCTCTTTGCTTACCGTCTTCAATTTGCTCATATCCTCACAACACCACGCTTTAATTTTCTCTCTTCCTGTTCAGTTCATTGTTCACCCTTTCCTTCTCACGCAAGCAATGGTTTTGGTTTCAACTTTTAGGTAATGCTCGAAAAGTGGGTGACGTATATGTGTGAATTATTTAAGCAGATTAAACGAGAGGTGAAAAACTATACCGTCGAGTAATTATGATTATATGATGTTTTTGTTTTTGGTTTGCCTGTGACGTTTGCGACATGAGACTGGAAAGGAAGAATGCAAAAAAAAGGCTCTCTGACATCAGAAAGGTTGATTTTAGCTTTAGTTGGGAGCCACAAAAGGGCAAAGTCGGTAGTTACCAAATAGACGCATCTAAATCTAATCTACTACCTCCGGTTCTAATTATAAGAGCCAGTTGACTAGTTTAGGAGATTAAAAAAATAAGTTGAATTAGTTATTTGTCCTAAATAGGTATTGTCTTTCTTAAAATATCCTTGCTAATCAAGTGTATTAACTAGGAGTATAATTATTAGAAGGATTATCTTAGAAAAAATTGAGTAAATATGAGAGACAAAGTGGATTGGGGTCTTATATTTAAGACCAAAATAAAAGTCAAATAGGATTTTATATTAAGAATCGGAGGTAGTAATATTCATGTGGAAGTTAAAACACACTAACGATCGAGCTCTGTTTTTAATCCAATTGCATCTTGTTCATCCATTACAGCGTGTTGGTGGAATTATGAATCCCATAAGCTAAACCATGTACTGTTCCCTATGGTTGCCTCTGAGAATAGGATAGGGTCATAATATTTAGCCCCAAAGAAAAACGATATGATTGAGGGAACAATAAAACATATTTACTCGAGACAGTTTGATGGCAAGTAAGCTTAAGATTCATGTTCGTGACGTGACATTCTGCCTGCTCTATATTTTATATGATAATTCTAAAATCGTCGATCACAGCACACGACGACAATTTTCGCATGATGATGTTAAAATAAAATAAAAAAGCTGCTATAAATAATAATGATACGAGAGGAATCATGCAAAATTTTTAAAAGATAACATTATCTATATATTTTTTGAAAAAGATACAAAATCAGAACAATAAAATTGAGTATAGTGATCGATATATATATTCACGAACCTTTTAATATGATATCCGCGTCTCATTATCATTTATAATATATACAGTATAAATATAACGAGCCTTGTTATGAATGAGTTATAAAATATAAATACTGGAAGTTATTTTTCGGGGTCCATGAGAACAATGGATAGATTCCAATCGTAACATAGATTTTCTCAAGAAAAAATTTTCTTATTGAGAAAACGAATTTAAAATTCTCTGGGCGAAGGGAGAGGTCTGATTGGGATAGGATGGACCGTGGACATGGTGCCGCGTGGAAGAAGGAGACACGTGGACAACAGGGGCGTGGATGAATTTGGAAGATCCAGCTATTGGATGTGATGCGTAGGCAAGTAGCCGACCCGGTGCCAGTGCCACCGTAGAAACGCAAAGAAGATCCGAAGAGGCGTAAGCGCCAACGACACCCGTTCCCTCTCTCCTGATCCAACGGTTCTGGGAATCACTCAGCCACCGCTTCGCATCTCATCCGTTCAATAATACCCGGTCCCTTGGCCGCACTTGTATAATGAGCCCCTGTCCTTTTAGTCGCGTGTTGTTGGGTTCCAAGTTGAATGCCGTTTACTCTCTGTCTTTCTCCTTCTCTGCATTTTCTTCTGCAACTCCCCTCCCACTCCGCCATTGACGCCGTCGATCCTTCAACTTAATTCCAACTGTACCTTTCACCATTACTTCTTCCATAACCCGTCGGCGGCCGCGCACATTCACCTCTTAAACTGGTATAATATATTCTGTTCTCACAGATCTTCGTCTCTCTGAAATTTGTTTGATCAGGTTTTAAGATCTCATTAACTGGCGTTTGAGCACAGAACACACAATGCTGGTCCCTCCATGGCTTGAACCGCTTCTGAACGCATCGTTTTTCAGCGTTTGCCGGATTCACGGAGACGCCGCCAGGAGCGAGTGTAACATGTATTGTCTCGATTGCAATGGCGACCCGTTTTGCTTTTACTGCCGTTCTTCAAGGCACAAGGATCATCAAGTTATCCAGGTCCCATCTGTTTTGTTTTTTTCCTGGCGCGGATTGCTATAATTGAAGCGCATTGTGCTTTGATGTGTGAATCATCTGTGTGTGTGTGTGTATTATTTGAGAATTGATGATTCAAATTGTGAATAACGATCATGAAGGGGCGGCATTATATTGTTGATTACTTGTGTGATCTGCAGATAAGAAGATCTTCGTATCACGATGTGGTGAGAGTTGCAGAAATCCAGAAGGTCCTGGACATAAGTGGAGTACAGACGTATGTGATAAACAGTGCGAGAGTGCTGTTTCTGAATGAGAGGCCTCAGCCAAAAACATCATCTGGGAAAGGAGGGGGAGCTCACATTTGCGAGATTTGTGGAAGAAGCCTCTTGGACCCATTTCGTTTTTGTTCTTTGGGATGTAAGGTCAGACATCTCTCTCGCTTCTCTCTCTCGCCTCACAAAAATGTTTTTCCATATATATCACTGTCAACATGCACATCATTCACAACTCAACCATGCTTTCCCTTCATATGCCTATAACACCCACCACCCACACACCTTCACCTACATTTCCAAACCCATCACCATCACATTCCCCATCATCATTATATACATATTCCCACCACTATTCATCATCGTCTCAATCTCTCTCCCTATATAACACCCTCGTCTTAATTAATATATATAATTAATCCCTCATTATAACACTGACCTTTAATTAATGGTGACATATACATAATTATATTATCAACCCCTTAATGAGAACATGAGACGAGACTTGAATTGAATATATATACTAAAGATTCTGCTGGGAACTGCATGATTTAATTAGCTTGAAGGAATAAAGAGGAATGGGAATGCGAACTTTGGTTTGGGATCAGTGTCTTCCAGACAAGAAGAAGAATTGCGTGAAGGGTCACAACAAGATATGTATCCGGCCACGCCTCCTCCTCCACCTGCTTCATCTGCAAGAAGAAGAAAAGGAATTCCTCATAGAGCTCCTTTTGCTTCCTAGTAGTAATAATAATAATTATGCTATCTTTACCCTCAAAACTGGTACATATTTCAATTCAACCCTTCTCTTGTTAGTATAATTTATTCCTTTCCGAAAAAAATAAAAGAAGAAAAAGGAAGGAAGATAGCCTTTGGAGTTGTCCATGCGTGAAAAAGAAAGGGAAAAGTATAGAGGTAGGAAAGTTCCTTGTTTTCGGGACTGGTCTCGAAACAACAAATTGAAGAATCAATAATGCAATGGGATTTGTTTAATAATTGATGCTCGAGGGTGTACATATCATTAAGAAATTGGAAAGCAAGTCTTTTGTTGAGTCCGTTTTATAGTTTTCAATGTCCCACCATCCACATGCCCCCTTTCACTCAACCATAACTACGCCTTTTTCTTTTATTCTTTATTACTTATTTGTTTCTTACGTGCATGACATGTAATATTGGGACGAAAATCAGTTATTTATCGTTACCAGTTTTACCTACCAAATTGGTTAAACGACTTGGCCTCTCTGTGTTCTGCTTTTTTCACTGCCGCTTGAAATTTTACTCGCCGTGACTGTGCTCTTCCGCCTCCATTTTGTTTGAATATTGTTTTGGAATTATCAGGGGAAATGGATAGGGTAACAAATGGCGAATGATTTAGTTGTTAATGTAGCATCGTCCAAAACAATTAGGTAGAGTAGATGTGAATTGATGGGTACTCAAGGTTTTTAATTTTTTAAAAAGTGCGTCGTCCTATAATTAAACTAATTAAATGAGTAGGTGGAATATGGTAACTTTAAGTTAAAAAAAGTAAGTTGCCCCCACCTGAACTATGTTTGATTAATCAATCCCTTCGTTTCGACCTCGAGTTATAATATGCTAATTAATCATGAAATAATAGCCTCAAAAGATGCTTCATGATTTGCGGTATTTACCTCAAACTTCCATCGCGGAGGATAAGGGGGAAGCCGATATATAGCTGCCGATTAACGGCGCGCACACACATATATATAGCAAACTACCGGGCATTTAATATTTTCTGGACTGTACAAGAGAACTCTAAAATACAATTAAAATGTTATATGTATTTAGCATAAAAAACATATACATGCGTTTGTATGTTTCTGGACGTGCGGGTGGCGCATTTGGGAGTATTATATATTGTTTAAACCATAATATTTTGGGCAATTTTTTTTTTGATTGTCCACCCAGTTCACCGGAGTTTTGCTCTGATTATATTTGGATCCGACCCGTGTTGCACATCTGGCTGTGGTGGGTAAGTTTTCCAACAGGGATTTTCTGTATACGCTGAGACCCGAACTCGAGATTTCGTTTAAGCGATACCAAACCGCTTACTACTTGGACCAGCTCCCGTTGTTTAAATTCTGGGCAATTTATATCGGTGGTAAACAGATTGGGGAACAGAATGGTGCCACAAACTAGCCCAATTGGTCGCCACTATAGGTTGACAAAGTCCAACCTAGTGAGGCCCAATAACTAAGCGTAATTGTACGCCCCATCGCGTTTGTTTATGGACCGTCCATTGAAAAATAGCATCATGATACTTGGAAATGCCTCTTTTTTTTTTTTTTTAATTTGAAACAATAATAATAACGTGTTTATCCCATCACATGGAGTGGGCTACATGTGAATAAAACATACTGTGCTCTAACAATAACTAAATTTTTAAATAATTTTTTTTTCTGAATTTGATCATTGGTAATAAATACTGTCGGCAGATTCTGCGGTACAATTATAACATACGTGTTGCACCTACGTATTCCTGAAATGCTTCACAATAACCGGAAGAAACTGCCAAATAATGAAGTAATGTCTTTTGTTTTGTGGACAATAATCATAAGGAGCCCTCAGAAGAAAGTCCAAGGTTTGTGAAGAAATCGCTCATAGTTTAGGGAATAGCTAACGAAAAACCAGCGAGAAGTGATAACGTGACAGGTCGCAAAATATGAACCGTTTGTTGAAACTGTAGCTTGTCGCTGATGATCTCACGATGCTCCAATTCCAACATTGATCGGAGCTTTAATTTAGAGTGGACCTGACGGACCTACCTATACAATATACATCCAACGCATCAAGAGCAAAACGACAAGACTTGCCCAACTTGGAAGCGTGAAACATTCCGGGGCCACGCACTAATCACAGCATTCTTTCCAGAAATCCATTGCTCCTGCATTACATTCCAATGTCGACGCCCATAGACGAAACGTTCTTTTCCTTACATGTGCGGCGTACATGATTGACACCAAATGGAGTTCATGTCGTTTACTTCGTCAAAGCCTCTCTAGCTAGCTGTATACTAGCTTCGCTCATAAGTATAATATTCACTTTGTAATGCAAATTTTACAGTACAAAGTGGATTTTACATTTAGGACGGGAGCCAGTAATATAGACTGGAATCGTTCATTCATGTTTGAAAACCCTTTGATCTCAGTGCGAGAGTATTTTAACGAATCAAGGGTTCCGAACATTAACATAGGCATGGATATAATTTGTTCTGCTATATAAAGTTCACGGACCTAAGCGGTCAATAGCTGAATGCATGGATCGATATCTCTCATCATAACAGTGATTTTAGAAGACCTTAATACTACTTGCAAAGCTATGCTTCAATTTGCCATTGTGTGGTTGGGGTCTTGTGATAAGAAACATGAACCCGTACCAAATCCAGGTCAGATCGCACTAACCAATGTCCTTGTCTTTTTCACATACGAGGCCATTCTGCATCGCGCACAACTTTTGAAAACTCACAGATATTTTGTTACTTGGCTCACAGGCCTTATCTGAAATTAAAAAAACAATAAAACGAACCAGGCAAGTGGGGAAAACAAATTCCCTTGGGCCATTTTGATCGGTATATATATATACACACACATATATATAGGAGGGTGTACTGCTTAAGCTTGTGCATCGGACTTGACTGGAACCCGTCCCCGTCAAGAAAAAGCAAGGTAGCCCAATAAGGACGACGTCTCTCTTGGGATTGCTTTGGTTGTTTGTGTTTGGACGTTGGGAAAGCAAAACGGAGAAAAGGGGACAGGAATGGACTTGTTTGGAGTGATCGATGAGAGAGAGAAGCCTCATTCGTCAGAGTACATATAACCCAGAATCTACTTGAAGTTGATTTGCTTTAGGGTAATAACAAAATGATTTACACCCAGCGATTACAGCACAAACCCACCATTTTTTTCTGATAGACACCTGATGAATTGAAAAAACGGCTCACTTTGAATTAACCCAGTCCATAGATATCGTTGTTAACAAATTCTTGCCGCGCTAACTCTGTGTGCGTGTGTAGAGAGAGAGAGTGTGTGAAATTAATCAAATCTACATTATTCGCTCACGCCTTGTCAATAAGATCACTTGTTCATTCGATGCGTTATATGTAGTATACGTCACTTGCACTTGATATTTTTGGGTGTACAGTGAGGGAAAAAGCACACAACAAACGGCAAAAACAAGTAGAGAATACTGTCCGAGAATCTTACTATATATCTTCAGTTCCGATCGAGCCTCAGTTAAAAGATATTAACTATGAGATCGTAATACCTAGCGGTGTTAGAATAAATACCTTCGTTTACATTTTTAAGAAACAAATTCGTAATTTTTCACTTAATATCATTATATCACGATTCGATGGGTACTAATATCCCTCAATCAAGAATCAAGGGATTTGGATTCCTATTATCAAATAATTTTGACTTTGTTAGGCTGTGTCCAAAAATATTAGAATCACTAATTATTCAACTGCTTCCAAAGGCCTTCGTTATAGAAATAATTAAATTAACCAGCTCCCTCTTATTCTCAATTTCCGCGTCTTCCAGTGTGTTAGCTCTGGCGTATAATTAGGGGCTCTTGCTTCTGTACGCCGTATACATACATACATATATACTGATATACAAACACACATTAATTGGATAATTTTTTAAAAATGAATTTATTTAGTATATTGATAATAATTTTAAAATTATTTGAGACTTGTTAATTATTCCAATAGTCTTATTTATGGGGTGAAGAGAGAAAATTTTCATGTGAATATATGATTTTATTCTTCATTTATTATTGTATTGATTTTATTCCCATGAGATACATTGTATATTAAATAGAATAAAATTAAAAAATTATTAAATTTTAAATAAGAATTGATAAAATTTAAAATTTTTACAGGTACGTGTGAAATATATGGGAAATGAGGGCCAGAAGAGCATATTATATGATTCGAGATTGAAATCCAAGGCATGACGAGGGCTAAAATACAAGTTGATTTGACATGTGTATAACTTTTCCAGCGTATCAACTGAAACCTGAGCAGGATCGACGACGTAGATCTTGTAGGCTGATTAGGAACCATGCATACTCAGTGGGGTTAATTAATTACTGCGTCAATAATCTCTCAGTGTGTGAACGTCGAACTAATGCGTCTTTAATTAATTACCACAGTATTCTGAAGTTATCAAGGGGATTATATCTATAATTTTTCAGATTAAGCATCAAGTACTACACCCATCATGCGTTGACCAAATAAAATACATTATATATGATCTGATCTAGATTTGTTGTGAGGGATATATATCATTTGACTTTGATAAACATCTAAATATTCTATTAATTGCAACGAAGGGCTCATTTATTTGTGCAAGAGTCAGTGTAAATCGACGGCGTTCATCATCCAAACGCTAACATCATGATTTTGTAGTCATAAGCTTGGTCTTGCCTGGTTTTTGCGATCCAGTCCCTGCACAGTATATAAGATCGTCAAGTTTAGCCTATATATCCTGAAGAGAAAAAATCATACTATAAGATAATAAATTGTATTTGATCATTAAAAACTATAACAATCCCCATTCAATATTCATTTGAAAAAAAAATGCACTAGGATACAAAAAAAAACACCACTTTCTAAATGTATACAAACTTAATTAATGATCACGCATTATTCTCACATATAATATAATATCAAGTTATTAATTAAGAATAATAATACTCCTCCAGTCTTTAATATAGGACCCAATTCTTAAGTTGGTTTTGGTCTTAAATACAAGACCCATTTCTCATATTTATCAATTTTCTCTAAATTACTCTTGTAGATACTCTCTCAACCATAATCAAATAGAAGAGGGAGATGAGGTATTAAAAAAGATGATTATGGTGTTTTAGGAAAAATGTATCACTTTTCTTATAATTAACTAACTTACCTAACTTCCTTAATTTAATCAAATTAGTTAAATGGGTCTTACATTAAGGACCGGAGGAGTACATCTGATTAAATAACAAAAGAAATTATAGTTTAAATTATAACTTGCTTCTTGTATAACTTAGGTGGGAAGAAGGACTAGGATTGCTCTGCATGACGAGCCATGTATGCTAGCTAGGAAGGACGGCCCTACAGGAGGACAACGTTGTTGGTCGCTCACCCGCCCGAAGGTAATAATTATAATCGTGCAACGACATTTTCTGGTGCATGAACCCTCTCCCGCATAAAAATACAAACCCCATATAGGTTGTTTGAGAGTCTGATGCAACACATCATCAAATCATCATCCTTGCTGAGTTGTTGGATGAATCCATCGTCAACTAGGGGGAAAGAGACAATGCATTATACTTGAATAGTTCTAATCCCTTACTTCTCCTCAGGCCGTGACTGGAACTTTTGTCAACGCTCTTGTTTTTAAATGGTAATGGAAAGAAGCAGTCCTCTGAATTCAGAAACCCGAACCTGCTTTCCCCAAAACCTGACACTGTTCCTTACCCCACCACCTTCCCAGTTCTCTATATAAACCTCCTTATACGCTGCAAAATCCCAACACGACATCCCAACCCGTCCGTTCCCTTTTCATATATATTCCCATAACGTTTTTCCTTCTCCTGTATATCTATCGGTTAACCATTTCTAGCCGCTTCATATTGGTCCTCCGTAGACATGTCTCCTTCAACGGCGATAACTCGCGAGAGCAGCGAGGAGGGAGATGATGATACACCAGAAAGCGACTACCTTTATAAAGGTGTGAAACAGCTTTCTGAAAATGGCCTTCACAGGGTCCCTCCTAGGTATATATTCCCTGCCTCAGACCGACCCAATACCAGCGTGGAAGAACAATATGCTCCCGATTTAAATCTAATTCAGCTGCCCATCATTGATTTTGGTGAGTTGCTAGGACCCAATAGGCCCCAAGTCCTTCATTCCCTCTCTCATGCTTGTGAACACTATGGATTTTTTCAGGTGGGTGTGGATTTTAATTTCTCTGGTCATCAGTGATTAAACTGATGATCAGGAAAACTGGAATATTATATTAATTAAATGGTAGATATACGCGCGTTGACTTTTTTTCTTTCTTTGAATTTCAGCTGGTAAATCATGGGATTCCAGATGATGTTCTGAGGAGAATGATGGATGTGAGTTGGAGGTTCTTCGATCTTCCTTACGAGGAAAGAGCCAGGTTCATGACAACAGACGTGCAAGCCCCTGTCCGATATGGGACTAGTTACAGCCCCACCAGAGAGACAGTCTTTTGCTGGAGGGACTTCCTTAAGCTCCTGTGCCATCCCTTACCTGATTTCCTTCCCCATTGGCCTCCTTCCCCCGTGGACTTGCGGTGAGTACTCCTAAGTCACCTCTACTGTTATAATATTCTACGTCATACTCTTGCGTATACCCAATAACCTATTCATTTAATTAGCCGAATAGCCTCACTTTGACATTTAATTACGCTTGAATTTCTTATTCGCTATCGCCCAAAAACGTCACACGTTGTAACGTTATTACGGCATGATGGGGGCCAATTTTAACTTTGTTGGGACGGTCGTGTTTTTATTCTTTAAAAGGAAAGTGGCGGCTACCTACGCAGAAAGAACCAGGTACTTGTTCCTAACGTTAGTGGAGGCCATTCTAGAGAGCCTGGGCTTAGGAATTGAGCAGCAAGCCAAAAAAGACGAGACAGAAGCAGAAGAAGAAGAAGACATTTTAATTAAAGGTTTCCAAGATGGTAGCCAGATGATTGTGGCCAATTACTACCCGCCATGCCCAGAACCAGAGCTAACTCTCGGGATCCCTCCTCACTCTGATTATGGCTTCCTCACGCTTCTCCTCCAGGACGAGGTTGGGGGCCTGCAGATCCAACATCAAGCCCAATGGGTCACCGTTCGTCCTGTCCCCAACACTTTCGTCGTTAACCTCGGCGATCACATGGAGGTGGGTTTCTCGTTGAACTTCTTGCAGATGCACAAGAAAACTATTGAAAGTGGTGTGTATATATATAAATATCGATTATCGTGTTAATATTTGGTGTTTGTATGGATCAGATATTTAGCAATGGCAAGTACAAGAGCGTTCTGCATAGGGCTTTGGTGAACGCGGCGAAGAGTCGAATATCTGTGGTGTCTCTGCATAGCCTTCCGTTTAGCTGCACGGTGAGGCCGTCGTCGAAGCTCGTCAACGAGATGAATCCAAAGCTTTATAAGGACACGAATTTTGGCGACTTTCTCGAGTACCTTTCCACCAGAGAACTCAAGAGAAAGGATTTTCTCGAGTCTAGGAAGTTACCGAAATAATGAACGTAACTAATCTGTGACTGTAAGTAATTCACCATCCAGAAATGGTAAAGAAGAAGATACGGAACATGGGTTCTGTCTCTTCATTGTAGGGTACGGTCTTGAGAAAGACATATTGATTACATGCACACAAAGCCCTGCTGTACTAATTACCAAAGAGGAAACAAATAGAAGAGAAAGCCTGCCACGTGGAAAGAATATTTTCGGATCAATAATGGTAACTTTTCTGGGGGCGCGCACCCACACATATTGATAACTTTTTTTTTGGAGCGATATTGATGACTTGATACTAGGTACTAACACAGATGCGCGCTTTCAATTTCCTGTGGATTGTCAGTCATGTCACGTATGTGTTGAATCAGTGTGGTTTGAAAATCAATTAAACCAACTGCGTTTCATATAATCCTGATCTTTAAAATATATTTTATAGTGTAATTTATATTATAAAATGAATTTTATATTTATGACTGGATAAGTATTTTCCTATTAGTGTGATATTCTTTTTAACAAAGATTTGAGTGCCTTTTCTAATCTTAAGCCTTGATTAACATGCGTGTAACTCCTTCCTTAATTTCTGGCCCATTCAGATGAATAAATTAAAGGGGTGCTTTTGGAGTTGAAAGCGATGGTGTCCCTGCAACAACATATTGAGAAGGCTGAGAAAGTCAACGCACGAGTTAATAATTTCTAATATAACAAGCAAAGTCAAATGTCATGTGACCAGCTCAGTGCACTAAAAGCGTGAATTTTATTATGTGTTGATAACGTTTACTTGAAGACTTTAAAAGTCCAGTCTTAAATAATCTCAGCGAAGATTTCAACGATGTTTTCCTAGGATTATATTCAAAAATTAATTTCTGTGAACTCCATGCTATTTATTGACCAGCTCATTATACCGTAAAAGTCATACCGTTCATTATTTATTTGGTGAAAATGAACGATCCATTATAAAAAGCTTAAAACCAAAAAAAAAAAAAAAATTTTCTAAATTACCTTCATGGATACTTCCTTAACTATAATCAGGTAGAAAATGGAAGACGGATATTAAGAAAGATGATTGTAGTGTTTTAGGAAAAACATGTCATATTTCTTATAATTAAGTGACTTACCTAACTTTCTTAATCTAATCAAATTAGTTAAATACTACCTTCGTTCCTTATTATAAGATTTGTTTGACTTTTAATTTGGTCCCAAATATAAGACCCCAATCCATTTTATCTTTCATATTTATTTATTTTTTTCAAAATAGTTCTTAAAGTGGTTGTATATATATAAAAGGTTTCATGAAATGGTAACTAGGTAATATACATGATTAGCAAGGGTGTTTTAGAAAAGACAACATCTATTTATAACAAATAATTAACTTAACTAATTTTTTTAATATTTTTAAATTAGTCAACTATGTCTTATAATAAGAACTGAAAATAATAGATTTTATATTAAAAACTGGATGAGTATTTATTTAAACTGTAATAAAAAAACTGCTTTAGCATCGAATACTGCCTCCGGAGCCTAAACCAAAATGTAAAAGACAAATCTGCATTCGAACCCAGTCTCGATACTTTTTCCGGACAATGACCCAGTCAATTCTGATCCAACTTAGAGGATGGGACAACTGAGACCAAACCACCTAGACCGGTTATTGGGTTGGGCTAAAAGATCATGCGGTCTGGTGCCTCTTGACAGGATATTTTTCATGTTTTTGTATATAATATTTGGGCCCATGACAAATTTTGGGAAAATCCCAAAAAAGTCCTTGGAATATGGGAAATGTCATATTAGGCCTTAGAATTTTGAAAATGACAGAATAGGTCAGTGACCCAATGTATCACTTGTCAAATTAAGAGGAATTGACAACTTTGCCCCTCATTTGCATTTATTCACTACAATGATTTAATGAATCACTATAAGGGTTTAGGTGTTACCTAGATTCGTGTAGTGAATAACTACTCACTTTTTCATAGTCAAGTGTCTTGTTATTAACTACAACTAATTTTGTAATCATTAGAACAATGTAAGCATTACCTGAATCTGTGTAGAGAATAACTACTCATTTTTCATAGTCACGTATCTTATTATTGGCAGGTACCTTATTATTAACTACAACTAATCTTGTAATCACTAGAACAATATAAGCGTTACCTAGATTTGTTTAGAGAATAACTACTCACTTTTGCTTAGCCAGGGGTAAAATTATCAATTCGCTTTAATTTCACAAATGACAGATTGAGTCAATGACCCATTTTGTCATTTTTAAAATTTAAAGACCCAATCTGAGATTTGGTATATTCCAAGGGCTTTTTCTAGGATTTTCCCATAAATTTTTCAATTCGAGCCATTTTTGTAGAAAACTAAAAAATAGCAGCGTTTTTTTGTCAAAAATAAAAAAAAATCACATTTAATAGTGACAATGTCTTAAACAAAATTGTTTTTAATAACAGAATACCTACTTTAAAAAAAAAACAGATTAAAATGTAATTTTAACCCCTATCTTATTTCTCAAATGTAATCTTATTTCTGATTTTTTAGTGCTGCAATTTTGACCTTAATTTTGTATGTGTGCAATTTGCAATTAAATTACATCTGAAAAATAACACCAGGATTAAAATTGTACTTTAACCCACAAAAATAGGAGTGTCTGCCAAAAAAAAATATAGAAATACACACACGTGATATATATATATATATATATATATATATATATATTGCGCTGCAGTATAAAAATTAAGAGGGAAAATTTATTTCTAAAATAACGATAAATTGAAAAGAACTTCCCACCGCAACTTTGCAGGTCGCATCCCGCAGGCAATTTTTTTCTCCTAATGGCTAAACCGCCACTGGCATTTCAGTTAGACTGGTTCGCTTCTGGATGCTTAAAATACAACTTGCAGTGATGGTGGGAAAGAAAGGCTGAAATTCGCGGTTTTTTTCTTTCAACTAAAACAATGCCTTGCTCACTCTGCCTCTTATCTTCCCCACTATGCCCTCTTCAGAAAACTAGTTCGTTCACTCTAAAATCTTATCCGCTTCGCCTCTCTGTCAAATCATCCATTGACAAAAATCCCACCACGAATTCAAACAGCAGCAGTAAAAAATCCAGTTCTTGGGTCAGCCCAGATTGGCTGACTTCATTGACTAGGTCCCTCACCTTAGGGAAAGACGATTCTGGCATTCCTTCTGCAAGTGCCAAACTCGACGATGTTTCTGATCTTCTAGGTGGCGCTCTTTTTCTCCCTCTGTTTAAATGGATGAATAAGTATGGTCCTATTTACCGACTCGCCGCCGGGCCTAGAAATTTTGTGGTGGTTAGTGACCCTGCTGTCGCGAAGCATGTTCTAAGGAATTATGGTACATATGCAAAGGGTCTTGTCTCCGAGGTTTCGGAGTTCCTATTTGGGTCCGGTTTTGCAATTGCTGAAGGCGCACTCTGGACGGTAATTTTGAATTGTTTAAGATTCTGCCAATTCTGACGTAGTTTATTATATTCAAAATGGGGAGTCCCTTATATTTGCAATTATGTCTAGGATTGTTAACATCCTCGATTTTATTAGTCTCCAATTCTTTGATTTATACATATAAGATGTTGTTGTGAGAATGGGAAGTTCATTGCGTCTGTTATAAAACAAATTAACAATGTGGCTTGTTTTTCTAGCGAGTTATTTATTCTAGGTACAGTATTATAATTGTCTCATCTCAAACCATGTTCCATAGGTGCAACGATGACCCATAATTTATTTGTTGCTAAACTGGTCGAACTTGTACTTCTAGACTTCCTTTCATGATTTTATAGGCTACCTTATGCAACCAGCTCTACATTACAGCTATTTCTTATATGTATTAGGTAAGGCGCAGGGCCGTGGTTCCATCTCTTCATAAACGATACTTGTCTGTTATAGTTGATCGGGTATTTTGTAGATGTGCTGAGAGACTAGTGGAGAAGCTACAATATGATGCACTGAATGGAACTCCTGTTAACATGGAGGAGAAGTTTTCGCAGTTGACTCTAGATGTTATCGGTTTGTCTGTATTCAACTACAACTTCGATTCACTTAATACAGATAGTCCTGTTATTGAGGCTGTTTACACTGCATTGAAGGAGGCAGAAGCTCGTTCAACTGATATTTTGCCTTATTGGAAGGCAGGTATTATTATCTTTAAGTCTTGGTTTTCATTCTCTTTCTACGCTGATCATGCTGTGTTTTTTCCCCCTCCAGGTTAAAGCTCTTTGCAAAATAATCCCTAGACAAATAAAAGCTGAAAAAGCCGTAAACGTGATTAGGGAAACTGTTGAAGAACTTATTGTGAAATGTAAAGAGATTGTGGAGGCTGAGGGTGAAAGAATTGATGGTAATGATGAATACGTGAATAACACTGATCCTAGTATCCTTCGCTTCTTGCTTGCCAGCAGAGAAGAGGTTTGTTGCATTTTTTTGGTGACACATGCTATGATTTTCTTGTCATCATTGTTTTTATATGCAGATAGCTGATTTTTCATCCTCCACAATACTAGAGGTTTGATGTGTAAATAATGAAATTTAATATTTATTCTGATTGGACAGTTTAATATCAAGACTTGCTCGGTACACCGAATATGGGGTAGTATTGTCACCATGAATATTGTGCATAACATGGTTTTGTTTATAGTATCATTAGTTTACAACATATGAAGTTGACATATTGTTTCTATTTTACTTGATGTTTTTTTATGTCTTAGGTTTCCAGTCTGCAGCTACGGGATGATCTTTTGTCACTGTTAGTTGCTGGCCATGAAACCACTGGTTCAGTTTTAACCTGGACACTTTATCTTCTTAGCAAGGTATCATTTTAATTTAATTTAATTTTTTTCATAAAACGTGATCTCTATTCTGATTAATCTTATGAATTGCCGGCAACCTCGCTTCAGTTTCACCAGGTCAATGAGTTGCTGCTTCTCATTCTAATAGGGTATTGCAGAAGTTAATTTTTTAAATAGATCAACTGATCCCAGTTTTCTGTTTGAATTGTGCATTTGAACTACTTCTCAATCATAGCCTTTCTTCCCCCAGACTCTTCATGATTACACTGGGAGTCAATATTGAAATTGTAAAGCCAACTTAACTGGGTTAATGTGAGCATCACAAGCTGATTTAACATCCTCATAGACTTTCAATAAAATCTAGCTTCCGGCATGTTTCAAGGATTTTTAACATATCCATTGTTATTTTGAAAGTAGTATGTGCCTCTGTTTGTGTATTGTATAGCCACTGCTGAACAAAATGAGAGCTCCAGTTTCCTTAAAAGAAATAGATTCCACCAATTATATATTGAAAAAAAGCTCCAGTGTGCATTTTTGTCTAAAAATATGTGCTTTATTTATGCAGGACTCTTCCTCCTTGGCAAAAGCGCAAGAAGAGGTAGACAGAGTTTTGCAAGGAAGACGTCCTGCCTATGAAGATATTAAAATCTTAAGTTCTTGACACGCTGCATTATTGAGTCACTTCGGCTTTATCCACATCCTCCTGTAGGTTGCTAAGCTAGTTATTGTAGTACTTATGCTAATTAAATTAAATGCTATTTATTTGTATTTTTTTTAATAGAGCTTGCTTCATCAATTGTCTCTTGCTACTAATGTTCCTCTGTGCATTATTCAGGTCTTGTTAAGAAGAGCTCAAGTTCCTGATGTGCTCCCTGGAGATTACAAGGTTGATGCTGGTCAAGATATTATGATTTCTGTATATAACATCCATCACTCTTCAGAGGTATCGCCTGATATTTTCCATTTGTAAAATATTCTCTTCTTTGGGTCTGTTGTTTCTTTGAGGAATCAGTTGAGATGTTTGTGCTTCATATTCCGCCTAAGAATTAAATGATTTTACCCATCATATGGTTATCTCCCAAATGCCTCCCAATTGTTCTGATTCTGTTCACCTTCATTCTTCATATGATTTCCCATTGAAGTAGCTGGGTTTTACAATGAATTAGTGTAAATCTTTTGTTACATAATCTGTATCCATCAATTGTGAATTTGCTGTGGTGATTGCAAAACAATGTTAAAATTATTTCTTTCTTCCATGTTATTTTGCTAGATTTCTTTAGCCCATCTGATATGGTAGGTTTATCAAGTACTGAATGTTTTTTCATTTCTTTGTAATTTTAATATTTTGATCGATTTTACTACCTTCGATATGGTTTTGCAAGGTTTGGGAGAGGGCTGAAGAGTTTTTGCCAGAAAGATTTGATTTGGATGGGCCAGTCCCAAACGAAACAAATACAGATTTCAGGTGTCCATTATCCTCATACACTTATGGAAATACTTCAAGATTTTCGAGACACTGACTCTTTATTTCGTATCAAGTGCCATATGCTGGGAGGGTTGAATGGGGGCTCTATCTGGCTATATGTCTTAGTTTGCTCTCATTCTAATGGGTCAAATATGTGGCAGATTTATTCCGTTTAGTGGAGGACCCCGCAAGTGTGTTGGTGATCAGTTTGCTTTATTGGAAGCAACAATTGCTCTCGCAATCTTTCTGCAACACATGAATTTTGAACTAGTTCCTGATCAGAATATTAGCATGACCACTGGAGCAACTATACATACAACAAATGTAATGTATCTTCTTGTGTCTGAGATATTGTGCTCTTCTGAGTAGTTTAGCCTCACGTTAATCTGCTTGCATAATTTTCCTCACTGTTTTTCATGATGTTTCTGACAAAACCCGTGTAAAAGGATCTTATTATCAAGTAACTGTTGTTGGTCTATCAAAAATAACTAGAAGTCCCTGATCCGAGTGTGTTTGGCTAATTGGTTAACTTTTTCTTGTTTGTGAGCTTTTCTATTAAAGGGAAAGTAAGGGAGAACAAGTAAACTTCCAAGGGGGTTACTTACATGTCAACTTCAATTTTTGTTGGCTTAACAAAATTATGTTTTTCAGGGCTTGTACATGAAACTCAGCCCACGGCGAAAATAGTTGATTGTGTTCATCTTCCTCAGACAAGTTCGGCTGTAAAGTTGCCCACATCTTCAGCGCATCATTTACTTATGTTAATTTTTTTTGAAAAAAAAAAAATATATATATATATATATTTGCACGAGATGCATTTGATCATCCCCACTTTTGATGTTATGATAGAAACTTATAATTTTGATTGACTATCAAATGTTATCTGAATATCTGGTACGAAGTTTTCTCCTGGTTAATGCAAAGTTGTTTATATTAGATGGCCCAATCGATGGTGCAGCTTTTTCTGCATTTTGGAATTTCCTAAAGAAGATCAATTGATATTCGAGGTGAGGAAGAAATGTCTTGGCAGATGAGTCAGGCAGAATTCTGTTTTGTTTGCATCATTTAGCTATCATGACTCTGTACTTTTTTTATTTGAAGTTTGCCCATGATGCAAGTATATCTTTCTTTTTCAGTTAAACTTTGTATTATGAAATTAGAGTCAATGAATAATGAATTATTGTGTTGCGTGCAACCTACGATGCGTTGGATGGATGCATTGTCACTCTCGTCAGTTGTCGCTGGTGTAAAAATTAATTGAAAACAGAGTACGGAAAGCCGGAAATGTAGGCTGGCAATACTAGGTAAAACATGCGTGGCGTAGCTTTGCCATTTTCTTTCGATGCTGGTCGAAGAAGGGGCGTATGCTGAACTAAATTTGATCCATGTCTTTAAGTTTAGTAGTTAGTAAGTAGTAAAGGCCTATAATACTCAAAATAGGATGATATTTTGTTTCTTTGATAATAAGTAACACTAAGCATTAAATAAGATTTTGAATGTTACTTGTTATAGCAGGGTCAAGTAAAGATTGTATCTGTTACATCCTCAATTATTAAAACAATGCTTGCTATTAAGCATTAGGAGATGGAATGTTGGATCATTCTGTTGATCTGTAACGAGCGTTAGTTGAACCAACTGCGCGACGACAAAACATTAACCCAGCTGTTAAACGCCATGGTTAAGTTTATGGTCGTGATCAGGGATCCCACAGCAATCAGCATGATTTAGTAGGGCAAAGTTCACTATAGGTGTCCTATGTTCCACGCCAACACAAAAGAGATTACTTTCCTTGTCCTTTAAAAAATATATATGAAGCTGGAAAATTCACAAGATAAAATACTAACTTTGATCCTTAATTTAAAATCTAGTTAACTAATTTGAAAATATTAAGAAAATTAATTTAGTTAGTTATTTGTAGTATTAACCCATACACTCCCATTTTTAATAAGATTCCAGCTAAAAGTATATAAGTGTTGCAATGTGTCTTTTCATGAGTGTCTGGTAACCACATATGTAAGGGTAGAGTCAGTGCTTTGTTAATAAAAACAATAAGAAAACTAATATAAAATATTATTTCTAGTGTCACATCATATGACTGATTAGCTGATATTTCAAAATTTAATGTTGGTTCATTCTAACTATATAAACCAACACCGAGAACTCTCATCAATAAAAAATGAAACTTTCTACAATGTACAAAATAAACTTTGCAACTGAACAGGAGACACTCATTTTGAGGTAAGTTTATTACTTAGATGTTTTTAACAGTTAACCACCCTGTACTTGGCTAACCCACGATTACCGTGAGCATGATAACTGATATAAATCTTATTCTTTTTAAAATATTTTTATTAATCATGTGTATTTAAATTAATAGTAATATAAAAATTACTTGAGAATTACATAGATAAATATTGAATATAAAGTGCAATAGCGTCTTATATGCTTAAAGTCAAATTAAACTAATTTTTGTATATACGAAGATGAAAAAGTCGTAACATAGGCCGCTCATGATTTCATGTGGAGCTGAGAGAACGTGGTTGCTAAAATAATCACACATGATCTTAAACTAGTCTATATTTCCTTCTTCACATTAGCAAATTTGTTCGGCAATGTGATAGCGCCAGGCGCGAGCTGTTAGAGCTAACCAGCGCCGGAAGAAGATGAGGCCGATCCACTCTCGATTTCTTCCCCTATCCCTTTATATTCTATCCAGGTCAAGGAACAGAATCGAGGCCCACAAGGTTTTTGACCAACTCCCGAGCGCCACGTCAGCAAAAGAGAATATTTCGCTGACATTTTGGTTCCGAGAGCTACGCGAGCATGAACTGAGTGCGGCGGGGTTCGGCATCCATTTGGTGGGACCGCCACCTTCTTTCAGCTTTGCGCCTGCACCAACAAGCAATGGGAGTGCTAGAGCCAGTGCGTATATCCCAGTGTATCAGACATAAGAATATCTTTCTAGTGTCTCTTTCTCACCAGTGTAACGCCAATCGTTGAAGGAACAATAAAATAACATCCTTACCTACAATGACCATTTAGCTAACGCCCTGCAACGTCCCTCTCTCTCTCTCCAGTTGGTAATGTTGGTTGTGGAGACGATGAAGGTGGCGCTGGTGCTGGTTATTATGCTTATGTTGAATTGTAGCGATTTTGATTGATGAAGAACCATAATACAAGCCAGGAGTGAGAGGGACGGAGAGAAACAGAGGAAATGTTTAGGCTGCACAAGAACAGGCTTTCTAAATCAGAAGACAAGCTTGAATTCAAGTTCTCGCATTTCAAGGCCCTCGAGGTTACTCATCTCCTGTTCCCCTTTTCCATGTTATACTTTCAATTTTCCCGTCATTAATCTGCTTTGTCATTTTGCTCTAAGTTGTTATACGAAGGTGATTTCTATGCTTTGAAGAGATAGATTTTCTGCAACGAATCGACGTTGGCGTGCAATGCCTTCTATGTGTTTCCAAAATGATCATCATCGGCGATATTATTGCGATAGAATAGTACTCACAGATTGCCTTATATGATCTAAACAGAGTTATGGCTATGGACTTATCCGTTTTCCTTTTTTACTAGAAAATTTCATGTTATGTAAAGAATCGCGGAGTGTGGCTCTGAGACTTATGATCTTGGGATTTGATGCGTAATCTTCATTACCACCAAGAACTTGTTTAAAGCTTATCAAATCCTAGCCACAAACGATATATTCTCACAATAAATGAAATTACTATAACTACGTTTTTAAAAAGCATTTTTCAGCCTCAGTACATAGCAAGTGCCGATTCTTATGTGAGCAGGTACCCAAGGGCTGGGACAAGCTGTTCATTTCTATTATCTCCAGAGAAAATGGTAAAACAGTTGCAAAGTCGGGCAAAGCAATCGTTCGCAATGGAAGTTGTCAATGGACAGATACCATTTCACATTCTATATCGGTTTCACGGGATGATTCTTCGAAGGAGATTGAAGATTGTCTTCTCAAACTCCTTGTTTCCACGGTACTAAGCTGGTTCCCTCCTTTCCTTCGTCACCTCATTCTGGTTATCCAGATACAGACGTGTACAGTTTTTCCCCTTTCCTGTTCATATTTCCTGCGGTGCATGGAACTTAGATTTCTATCCTCTGCTCTTTTAAACATAATCAACTCTCAGTTAATTTTGTATTCTTTGAATCATCTCAAGAAATAATTTGACTTATGCGCTATATATCAGGGATCATCAAGATCCAGCATTCTTGGAGAGGCTACAGTTGATATGGCCAGCTATTTGAGTTCAACTGAGGCTATTCCGCTTTCAATTCCGCTGAACAAGTGCAATCATGGGACATTTTTACATGTTAGTCATGTAACCGAGATTTTATGAAATTTGGCTTTTATCTTACTGATTCCCATACACACACACACTTGCCTTCCTCGGCCCAAAAAGAGTCATGGATGACAACCTGGCATAGACTCCATTAATTACATTCTACAAGAAATGCATGGAGGCTTTTTCTTGAGAGCCTGTTCTTTTTCATTCATCTCTTCTTATCCAGTCGGTATTTCCTCTGTTTTTCCCGCTCTTATTTGCCAATAATCTGCTGCAACAAAACGTCATTCAGCTTAGCACTGGAAACTCAGTAATTTTTGCTTTTATCAGGTTACTGTTCAGTGCCTCACGCCTAGAACAAAATTCAGGTTTGTACTGTGGGGTAGGTTTTTTGTTATATGTGTGCCATTAACTCAGTATGTATTGACATCTTGCACAATTTCCCAGGGATCAGGAATCAAGACAGACAAATTCCCATATCAACGATCAGAATGCAAAGAATCATAATGTGGCCGTCAAGTCAAATGTATCTGATTGTTCATATGTAGAGAGCTCTGAATCTTCCTCTATAAAAGCTTTGGACTCTACCTCATCCCTTGGAGAACTTGAGAGTAGGGTAAGATTATAAACCTCCCCTACAAGTACATCTGTTCTTTGGTATCTGTGCACAATCGTAAATTGATCTCTGCCTGTGCTTATCAATGATGGAAGCTGGCTCTAGTTGTATCCATAGTGATATAATATCCCCTCATTTGTCAGTACTAAATTTACAACACTACTTAGATATAAGATCAAAGCGTAATTTCGCTGACAAAACATCCCGTCAGTTGTCATTACTAATTTCACAATACTACCTATATATAAGATCAAAGTCTCATTTCATTCTAATGGATTCTTATAAAGCCATTCATTGTATGGTGTTGTATTCAATCCGCAATTATCGGGGTTTTCCTCTTTAGAGCTATTTGCTTGCTTGTCTTAGTCGTGATGCATTTTACTTTTAACCAGTCTATATGATGATAGCGGGGCCATGTCTTTTGACTGCAGGAAACAAATTTCTCTGGTTCTGGTTCGCATTGCAGCTATAACTCGACAGAGGGATCTATAGGAAGGGGAAACTTCTCCCCTAGTATTGATTCAAGGGATGATGAACAGAGCCTAGGTGGAAGACAAGATTCAACCGGTTCCCTTAAAAGTGTATCTGACTGCAATTATCGTGCTCATAATTTCTCTCAATCAAATCATTCATCATCAAATTCCCAGATGACAAAGTTAGGGAATTTGTCTTCTACGCAAGTGGTTGGAGCATCATCTATGAGTATGACTACTTCTAATAGTCGTCAGGAAGGTGCTGAAGAGTCAACTGAAGAGCTTCGAGCAGAAGCTAAGATGTGGGAGATGAATGCTCGGAAGCTGATGGTTGATTTGGAAACGTTGAGGACTGAATTTTCTGATCAGTCCAAAAACCTGGCGAACATGGGAAGGGAGCTTTCAGCAGCACACGCAGAACGGGATAATTTGGAAACTGAAATTGAGAAACTGAAATTGTCCTTGGAACATGCATTAGCGAATCAGAAAGCATTTGAAGTTTCAAATTGTCAAGGTGAATATATTCCAGAAAATGAAAGGGCACTAAAGAATGAATTGGAGTTTCAGAAAGAGTCCAACGCCAACTTGTCTTTACAACTGGAAAAGAGCCAAGAAGCAAACATTCACCTGGTTTCTATTCTTCAGGAACTGGAAGGGACCATAGAACAGCAGAAAGTGGAGATAGAAAACCTCTCAGCATTACCTTCAAAATTCAGTGATGTAGAGAACGCTTTCCAACAAAGCATAGAAGGAAACAGGAGCCTGAGGCTTCAGTTAGAACAAATGGAGGAGTCAAAGAATGACCTCCTGATCAAGGTACAGCAGCTGGAACTGGTGTTGGAGGAAAAACGACATGACATAGAAACTGCAAAATGTCCAGATCACAAAATCTTCTCAGATATGAAAGAGGAATATGAAAGAAAATTATCTGCTAAAGAGGAAGAAATTTTATGTTTGAAAACAAAGTCGCTTAAGTCTCTACCGGACAGATTTAATGCAGAGACCGAATCCAGAAATGCGGATGATGCAGATCTTAGAAGAGAAATTGAAATATTGAAAGAGAAACTGCAGGAGCTTGAGGCAGACTGCAATGAGCTTACAAATGAAAACCTTGACCTCATATTCAAGCTTAAAGAAGCACAGAAAGAATTGCGAAAAGGAGGTACATCTGAAGATTTTTCTCCTAAGAAGCTCTTAGATCAATGTTTTATTAGCTCTGAGCCAGATGTCAATAACAAAGTATTTCCGATGCTCCATTTAGAAGATGTCTCACAGGAGAAAGTCATTGGACAGGTTGATAATTCAACTGAAGAATTGGAGAGTTTGAAAATAGTTCTGGAAGCAAGAATCACAGAATTGAATAAGAAAGCAATAGATAAAGCTTCTGAAATAGAAAATCTTGAGGCTAACTTGTCATCTAAGGAAAAGGAAATTGGAGTCCTGCAGAAGTGCCAGAGTGAATTGGAAGCTAAGGTTTGTCATCTTCAAGATGACAAAAGTCAACTAGAGGAACACGTGGAGTTCATGCTAAAAGAAAGAGATCTCATCTTTAAATGCTTGTATCATTTACAAAGTGATCTGGCAACTCTTAGTGGGGGCATAGACTCCCATATTTCTACCAAAGAGATTTTTGAAAAAGAGCCAGCAGAGCTAGAAAATGGAAAACATGAACTGGAGCTCAACACATCAGAGATAGAACAAGTAAAAGAACAACTGTCACTGTACGTGTCCGTTTTAGAAGCTCAATTGAGAGATTTGAAAAATGATCGAGAGTCCATTCTGTCAGAACTAAGGAGCTCTAGATCTCATGCAGCAACGCTTCAAGGGAAGATTATGAAGATAAAGTCAGAGATGGATTTTTCAAAAGAAGACATGACACGAAGATTAAAGGAGATACAATTTCAGTGGTCAGAAGCTCACCGAGAGTGTGAATATCTTAGAAGAGAGAATCAGCGGTTACAAGCAGAAATCGAGAATCTTTCCAAAGAATGCAGTTCTCTGCGGAAATCTAATGGAGATTTGGAAGGGCAAGAGCTGGAGTTCAAGGAGCATTTTTCCATCATGGGAATCAGATTGAGGCAATCAGACCAAAGATTTGCAGAATGTTTGGAAAGAGTTGAGCTCTTAGAAAAGAAATTTACTGTGTTGTTGGAAGATAGCACATCAACCGAGAAGAGTATTACTTCAGAATTAGATGTGCTTCTTGGGGAAAGTGGAATTCATAGGGAGAAGGAGCAAAGCTTGTTGAATCAATTGCATATGGAGACGACTGTAGAAATTCGGAACCTTCAACAAGAAATTGAGCATCTGAGCATGAAACTTTCAGCAATGCATGACGAAAAAGAGGGAATAGTTTCCAACGCTTTGCTTGAAATATCTGCATTACATGCCGGGAAAGCCAAACTGGAATCTGATTTAGAGGAAGTTCAATCTAAAGTACTTTCATCTAAGAACGAGGCTAATCTTATGCAGAAAGAATATGCAAGAAGGCTGCAAGACCTAACAACTGAGCTTGGTGCTTCCAAAATTAACCAGGAAATGCTGATGTCTGACCATGAAGAGCTTTTGAAGCTTGTGGAGGATTACAAGTCAAGAGAACTAAAAGTCAAAAGCACCATGGATACCCTTGAATTGAAGCTTAAAGTCGCTGAATGTGAGAGACAACAACTCTTGGAGGAGACTAAAAATTTAAGGATCGAATTGCAGCAGATAGATCAATTTAAAAATGAGATTATAGTGCTCAAGAAGGACCTCGATTCAACCAGTTCAGAGAAAGAGAAACTAGAAGCATCATTGCATGTGACATCTGAACTTTGTGAAAATCTGAAGGCAGAGGTGAATTTGTTTGCAACAAAGACCTCAGCCATGGAAAAGGAATTATCTGAATTGGAAGACTGTAAAAGAAGTAGAGCAACCCTAGAAGAAAGGCTTGTGCAGATGGAGAGTGATTTAAAGACGAAAGAAACATTATTTGGCCAGATTACTGAGCAAAAGAACGAGCTCAATCAAATTAAAAGGATAAACAGGCAGTATCAACAAACCATACAAGGACTTGAGCAGGAAAAGTCGAGTTTCAGACAAAATCCCGAGCCTTTGAAGAAGAACTGAAACTGATAAAGGAACAGAAGCGAAATCAAACGCCCAAGATGAATAGGAAAGCTGTACCTGGTCCTGAAGATCCGAAGATTTTAAAAGTCGGTACATCTTTTCTCCTCAATGGCATATTTACAATTTGATGTTAGAACTCTTGATTTTTATATATATCTTTTAAATAGCAGAATCCAATGGTGAAGAACTCAAGCCAGCATCGCAGTAATAGGAAAAAGCCCTTATCTAAGAATGACAGAGAAACTGTGAAAAATCAACAGGACATTTACAGTAGCAGGCATCAGAGTGAGGTGGCATTAGGGATGCTTATGATTTAATTTTGCCTCCATGTTGAATTTTATAAAGTTTATTTATAATTTCTAACACGTGGCATTTGCTTTAATTAAATAACTTTTAATGCTTATGTTCACTGTCTTCCTTTTCTGATAGGTGGAAATTGATAATGGACTTCATGATGAAAGTGTTCATGTGGTCGAAGTAGATCCAGAGTCAAGGATTCAGTTGCTTGAGGCTGAACTAGCAAAA
>NW_021637464.1:0-17909 GCF_004799145.2 Neltuma alba
TTCATATTTACGAGCATCATCACCGTGAAGGGCTTTGATTGCAAGTTTAGCCCTGTACATGTCATTGTATATGTATGGCATTGACAAGCTTTCGCCACTGTAAAGCTTTTGGAGTACTTGCATTATTGGGTTCTACTGACTTCCTGACGTATTGCATTTTCTTCGAAAGTAACATTCAAGATAATTTTTTCCACCTCTTTTCCTTCGATTGTGCTGGAGAACCTAGATGAAATCCATTTGTTTGATGTGAACATTCGTCTCAGACCAACCCGATGATCCAGCAAGCTTTGTAATGTAGCAAAGCTAGAGGCATATCGGGTGCCAGCTGGCTTCAGAAGCTCCTGTCCCTGAGTAAATTCATTCTTCATGAGATTTAACAACCATATTTGATTGTATATGAGCTTCGTAATTTTTTGGCCCTTTTCCATGCACTCTCCAACACATTTTATCTTCATAAAATCTTCAAGCATCCTATCAATAGAGTAGGTGGCACACGGGGTCCAGAATAAGTTCCTTCTCCTCTCTTCAAGCATTTTCCCAGCAGCTTTATAGCTGGGGGTATTTTCAGTAATTACCTATATCAAAAAGGGGAATAAGAAAAACAAGGATAAATAACTGCTACTAGATGACATTGAGGATGAAGGAGGATGCCACAAGATTAAAAAGGAGCAAAATACCTGCACTACATTCTCCTCGCCTATTTCTTCCACCACTTCATCTAGAAGCCTAAATAGATTTGATGCATCTTCTACAACATTAGTGGCATCAACTGAAGAAACAAAGTAAACACCATGAGGGCAAGAAACCAGAAAGTTAATTAAAGTCCTACCCTGAGTATCTCTCCAACTATCTGCCATTATAGAACAACCAGTAAACGCCCAAGAAGCCTTGTATTCAACTAGGTAATTCTTAATTGTATTGATTTCCTCCTGAAGAAACCGACCAGAAATAAGTTGGCTTGGAGAGCATATCAGTCCTTGGCCATATTGACCAATTACTTCCAGCATTTTGTGAAAGTATATGGAGTTTGCAGCCTGTAAAGGAACCCCTGCATGATAAAAGAACTTGCAAATTGTGGAAATGACCTCCTTGCGTGATTTTTTAGTGGGGCCTGTCTTAACTTTTAGTGGTTTGTAAGTTTGAGGCGTCTGATTCTTAGGCATTTTCAGATAAACAGAATCCAATCTTGATCTTCTTAATACTGGTTCAGGACCACTACTAGATGAGAATCCCTTGAAGTTCTTTCTTAAATCTTTAGACAATCTCTTATCAACATCTACCATAGTTTCCTTGGACAGATGATGCAGAGCATCATCAACTTGATCATCTTCTTCCTCTTCATTATCTGACTTTGAATAGAAAGCTGGAAAGTCCTTGGCCTCAGGTCGTCGATGCCTCCTTCCAGTGCGATGCCATTTCATATTTCTCTTTTATTTTAAGATAAACCTCCTCGGGGGCATGTTTACAAGGTGCTACTTCTCCAGGAATCCTTGCCAGATGTTGTTTAAACCGATTTATACCTCCACTGACAACTTTTTCACAATAATTGCACTTCACTTTCTTCTTTCTCTCATCCTGAGCAGTGCCATGCTCCCACCCTGGGTCAACATATCCTAATGATCTAAGAGGAGTCAAATTTACCGAAACATTTCTATCAACCATCAATTGCTTCCCTTTGTTTCTATAACCAACTCGCTCTTCCTCATCTTCCTCATCATTAGAATGGAATTTCAGATATGCTTGTGCCTCAACTTGTTTTTGTTTCTTATTGGAACGGCATCCTTCAAGGTTTTCCTTCATTTTTAGGTAGACTTCTTCTGGAGCCTTTTCACAGTAAGTTACTTCCCCAGAAACTCGTGCTAGATGTTGCTTTAATCTGTATATGCCACCACTAACTATTTTCCCACAGTAATTGCATCTGACCTTCTTCTTTCGCTCATCTTGAGCAACACCATGATCCCAACCAGGATCGACAAACCCAGTGGAGCGAATTGGAGCCATTAGTTCAAATACTTACCCAAAACATAAATCCTCTGCTCACATCTGAAAGAATGCTGAATCCAAGGAACATAAAAGTCCCACAATTATAACATATCCAGCAATCTAAGAGCCTTCCCTGTTCCAGTGATCATGGTATGCATTTGAGCAGGCAAACTGCTGCACTGATCTCAGAGCTGTAAATAGTATAACCAGAAAATTAAAAACGCATAAACCACGCCAGAAATCATAAAGACAATAGATGGAAGACGTTTAAATAGGGAAAAACAGCCTATATCATTGAGATGAATTAACAGCTGTATAGAGAGGCAGTTTGAAACAATTCTTTTGATGATAAGCAAGAGACAAGTTTTGAAACATGCCAGCGAACAGCAAAAAGGTTAGGTTTAAAAAATCATTACAACTGTGATGACTGAGCTGAAAAGTTGGCCATATCCATGTATAAGCACCCCTTCTTCCTGAGGCCCATTTAAGTTTTATTCCGCAGTTGCTGAGTATTTTCATCTTTTAAAGAGGATATTTGAACAAGCGCCAAATGTAACTTCAGCCTTTAGAGAGAAATAGATTATTGAAACATTGAATAAATAATTAAACTGAACGAGAAGTTCAAGGTTCAATACTCATGAAACTTATGACACAATCATCTGAGAGATTACTACCTGTTTCAGAGAGGAACAAACAATTTTTATTTTGTTTTCTTCCTTCACATCTTTGCTGGAGCTCTGTTAGTTTGATGCTAGCAATTAGCATCTGATTAACCCAAACCAAAAGCAACAAAATTCACAATTGTTTATTTTCCAAAGCGTGTGTTCTCCAGCTAATCAAGCTAATCCATACATCCCACTAAACTCAGAAAATGAAAATCCATGAATTTCAAGCTCAAATTGTCAGCAGCTAGCCAGCTACTAATATTTCTGGCATAATCAGGAGAACAAATGAAAACTAAAAATTCAAACTTGAAGGAGGAAAAAAGAGCCCCCCAAAAAAAAAAAACTGACTTTCATGATGATCTCGGTATTGTGAGGAATAAAGTTCGAAGAAGAAGAAAAAGAAATTTATGATCTGGAAATTTACTCATTAAATGAGAAGAGCAAGAAATCATTGAATTAAATTAAATTTATAATCTGTGTCATCACCACAGAAAATGACGAGCAATAGCCTTTCATCCTACCGATCTGAGATAACATATTGGCCGTGATCTGAACAGGACGGGATGGAAAAAGAATCACAAAAATAGGAGCAGCTAACGGTGAAGGCTAATATATCCGAAGGTTTCAAAGAACTTGAAGGTTTCTCCGAATTCAGAGAGCAACATTCTGAGGAATCGGAAGCTTTCTCGTGAGGAAGAAGAAAACTTCAGGGGCGTATGTATGATCGGAGTTTGATCGGAGACGGAGGAGGAGCCGAAATCGCCTGGGAATCGTGAGTCGCGAGTGGATGGCTGGGTGAGGAGGCTCAAGAGTCAACTCGACCCGGCCGTGTTATCCCATTTTCTCATTTTAATTTTTATTTTTCACAAGATTGAGTACTTTTTATGGGAATTAATTGAGATCCTTATTCCTTACTAATACTTAATCATTATTTAGCTTTTAAATATTTTCAGAGTTAATAATAATATAAATTTTATGCAAAATAAATTACAACATATTCCATGGGTCTATTTTATGTTATTCCATATTTTTAAAAAAACCAAAGTCACCATGTTTTTGGCTAAATAAAAGGCTTTAGAATGTTCATAAAACAGGATTCTTTTTAGAACCCATATTGGTGTGAGGTTGTTACCGATTAGTATTGGATTTACTTAAATGGGAAATTTGGTTGAGTTGACTCAGCGAGTCTAAAGAAAATTTAATTAATAAACTCAAAGGGCCATTTATTCTTTTAGAAGAAGTTGAACTTTTTTCCTCATGAAAAATATCAAATATTACTCATAAAGAAAAGCTTACTAACCCATGTAAGGGCTAAGTCAGTGTTACATAATTCACCGATTTTACAAATAGAAATCAACTTACATGGGACAAATTTTTTATTGATAAATAAACCGGTCTTATTCTTCTTCTCTACTATTGAAATAATATCATAGTAATTTATAATTAAGTACACATTAACATTTAGTTGAATTTATTACTAAATATATATTGATATTAGTTTACAAACAAAATGAGATTGTGCACAAATAACAAATAAATCTTGATACATGCTAATTGTTGAGTTTCTTAAATATGACGTCCTGAGTATGAATCAAGCCTTATGTATAGAAAAAAATTTCTTAGAAAAGACAGAACTCGTTTGGGTGATTTATCTATCATGAGAGCATTAGTCTCTAATTATCAATTGGAAAGTATTGCCAGATCTCTGACCAAAAAACAATTATGCACCAATATGCTTGTGGCACTTAGGTGCTAATATGAAGATATTACATTATGTGGTAGTATATTTCTTTTGGCCAGAATATTATGTGGTAATATAAATATATCATATTATGCTTTATGCATGCCGCTTTTAAGTGAGGCATAAAACTAGACATACAGGAGTTCTATCAACACATCCCTTCAAGCAGTTACCAATAGTCTCTGCAAGAACAGTCTCCGTTGCTAAAATGGTGGAACCGGTTCCTGTCTCTTATTATTATACCACGATCAAAAACCTTGGAGATTAGCTTAATTGCTTGGTGACAATCTCTACAAATTCTCAAATTCTTGGTGATACGGAGAGTTTCACCTTGTTTAGTCCTTAACAAGCCATAAGCGACTGCAAGTTTCTCACTGTGATAGAACAAGGGATTCTCTCTTTCTTCCTCAACAAGATCATGCAATACAGCATCAGTGCAAGGAACGTAGCCAGCCAACCTGATCGATTCCAACATTTCTTCGGCTTTGGCGTATATCGCTTGCGCTTGAACATGATCCGGACGAGGATGAGCCATTTCACCTGCAATGAACTCATTCATAACTCCATCCATTTCAATAATGGAGAAACCTGGTTCCTTCTTCACTCCCCTATCATTCATTAACTTTCTTATGTTAGCAACATCTTCCCATCTTCCAGCATTGGCATATATGTTAGCTAATGTCACATATCGCCCACTATTTCCAGGTTCTAGATCAATAACCATCTTGCCTATCTTTTGCCCTAACTCGACATTATGATGGATTTTACAAGCTCCAAGAAGGGCACCTAATATGCTTGCATCAGGACTCATTGGCATATTATCTATGATGTTTCTTGCTTCTTCTAGCATTCCAGCCCTGGCAAGCAGATCAACCATGCAGCCATAATGCTCTTTCTTGGGTTCAATATCGTGGACATTAATCATGTAATGGAAGAAGTATTGCCCCTCTTCAACCAGTCCTGAATGAGCACAGGCACTAAGAAGATTCACAAAGGTTATGTAGTCAGGTGGAATCATTTCCTTCTCCATATCCCTAAAAAGTTTGATTGCATCTTCTCCTTTCCCATGCATTGCAAGCCCTCCAATCATGGAGTTCCATGAAGAAACTCCCTTCTCAGGTAATTTACTGAAAACTTCAAATGCCTTCTCCGGACAACCACACTTACAGTACATGTCAATGATCGTTGAAGCAAGTTTTGTGTCTAATTCGATCCCAGTTTTCTCAATATGTTTATGTATCCACTTCCCCTGCTCTAAAGCTCCTAGTCCTGTACAAGCAGTTAATATACTAGCGGCGACAAACTTATTCAACTCCACTTTTTCCTCCTCCATCTTATTAAACAAAGCAAATGCTTCCTGGAAACGATTGCTTTGAACACAAGAAGCAATCATCGCATTCCAAGACACAGAATTCTTTTCCGACATAAGTTCAAACACATTGAAGGCATCGTCAGTGAATCCCCATTGAGAATACCCAGTAATCAAAGTAGTCCAAGACACCACATCTCGAACAGGCATTTTGTCAAACACCATTCTAGCTTCATCCAAGGATTTAAAATTCGCGTACATATAAATTAGATTGTTCTGGGAGACACTATCTGCTCCAAACCCGAACTTCACAACATGGGCATGCACTTGTTTTCCTTCCTTAATAGCATTATCAACACAGCAAGCTCTTATAACAGATGGGAATGTAAAACTATTGGGTACCAGAGATTCTTCTAGCATCAATGAATACAAGAGAATGCAATTTCTGGGCAGATGGTTCTGCAAATAACCTTTCATTATGGTATTGTAGATGAACACATCTGGGTTTGGAGTTGTGCAGAAAACTCGGACAGCATAGGGGAAATTTCCATTTGAAGACAAAGAGCAAAACTTGATTATGCGTCCCATGGCATCGTTGTTAGTTGAGAGGCCGAGTTTAATGAAGAAGGAATGATGTTGCTTGAGTTCAGCCATGGATGAGCATGACTCAACTCCATAGCGGGTTGGCAAGCAATGGTTCACTGAGCTAGGCTGAAGGACCTGCATGTGAAGCGAAATCATTCTCGGTTTCCGATTGAGACTAGTGGTCTGAGCTTCTGCACTTCGGTTTCTCACTCGTGATATCGAAAATCTCCATAAGTAGGCATATCACTCGTTCCTACTATGAATAAAAATCAGGCATATCAAGATTGATGTGGAAAATATGGTCCTCCCATTATACTTGGCAGTAAACTAGCTAATTAATTAGATTTAGAAATAAAAAGCACCTAAATTCTCAAACGACGACTGGCTTCTTAGCCAAAATACTAGGTAGGAAATCCTAACTCACCGATTTGGCGACAGCTTCAGCTTGCCTCGGATGGACCACTGAAATGAAGGAAGAGTAGCGAATCAAAATTGCACAGGAGATATTGGATAATTAATTTGTGTTATTAAAATACATATCATTGCTTATAATTTATAAAGCATCAATATTATATATCTGTATATATATCAGTCTTCAATGTCATTGAGTATATATGTGTATGTCTATTGAGGATGCCAGTATATTCACGCCAAAAATCAGATGGTCTTTACCGATATATTAATGATAACAATTCACATGAAGTTTATAGCAAGTTACAATTTTCATGAAACATAACTAAGGATTAAAGTGTATCTAAATTATTTTACGGTTGGCAAAAAAATTATTTTACAATAAAAATTGGGTTTTCTAAATTATTTATTTAAGTAAGTTTCCAAATATTAAAATCATTACAATATTGCCTCGCAACTAATAAACATTGACGTTGATTGTTAATTAATTAACTTTAGGCTAAATAATATTTTTGCTCTGAAAATATTCATTCAGGAGTAGCTAGTACAAGGTTCAACAATGTAAAGTTTTTTTTTTCCCCCCTTTTGGTCAAAACAATGTAAAGTAATTGATACCTCTATTTTTTAACTGAAACATGTCATGATTAGAGTGTCACACAATTTTCCAACGAGGTATTTATCAAGTAGGGAAAAAGTTTGTTTATTTGTATTAATGTTCAACTAATAATATTATCATAGGTTCTATGTGTCGATGTATTATTTATTATTGGTTATATAGATATTGTTATTCAATCCCTTAAATACTCTTTAAGAAATTAAAAATTTTAAAAAAAATAAGTTAACAAAAATAAACTTAAAAAGTTAATTTAGAATTAATGATCAATTTGTTCTCCATTAGTCAAAAGTGACATTACAATGATTTCGACACTTGAAGAGTAAGATTATCGCAATAAATAATTTTGAATACTCGATTATAGTGATCCTATAAGTCTTGCTGTAAATAGCCATTTCTTTTGGAGTGTGAAGTCACTTGACGAAAGCAGAGCCAATCCCATTTTCAGATTAATATTGAAAAGATATCATATCTTAAATCAAAAATTTAATATTTAAATTTATGCGTCAGTCTTCTTTTATATATATTACATATCAATCATAGCGCCATTCGATGTGTAACTCGTCACATCAACTTAAATCTACTCACACTTGAACATCCTAATAAATTTGACTTGCTTTGTCATTTGAATGAAGTTTAGCTTCATGGGTGAAAAAATTAAGCAGGAGCTCTGATTATAAGACCAGACTTGGGTAGAACGTCCATTTTTTGGGCATCATTACAAAGACAGCCCCGATAAATCCAGGTGGGGCACAAAAAGTCCACTTCGGGTTACAGAAAAGCCCAATCAGATAGGGCAAGGTCAAGGCAAATTAGGCATAACAGAGCCTAACTCATCACCAGCTTAGATTTTACACAGCAACAGGGGGATCAGAAAGAACATGCCGTCCAAGAGTAAAAGCTAAAGCAAAACTTAAATATTTATTACCAAAATTTTTTATATAACATCAAAAAATTTCCGTTATTCACCGCCAGACCGACTGCTCAAAGTAATCCTCCACGGAAATTTGCTAAGAAAAAGGTGTAATAAATGTTTTTCCTTGAATATAATGTTTGAACTGCAGCCCATTTTACAATATAAATGCACATCGCTAGCTTACAACTGACAACATGAATAACGTACTACATAGCTATGGACACTTTAATTCATCTACTTAGCTACGCTACCTCTCAAGAGAGAAAACTAGAAAAGACATATACAAGGGATGGCTTCTAATAGTTCCGTTCTCAGAGGCCTATCCACTTACGAGCGCTCCGGTCCTTGGCGGAACCCCCAAATCATTTGATAACTTCTCGCACAACTGCATCATATCATAGGAGACAGGCATATAAACATCAGTTTCTGGTTTTGCAAAGACGAAAGCTACGAGAGACTAAGAGGGAGACAGGGGGTGAGAGGGCGAACCTGTCTATATACAGAAGAATCTCCATAGGATTTCCTTAACTCTACTACATACAAGGATGGGCTTATCTCGAAAACCTGTCACATTTGAAATGATGATCATTTCATATGCCCCAAAAAAAATGAGCATGTAGTCATTTGCAGAAATGAAATTAGAGTTTTATGCACACCAAACAAATCAATTGATCATGAAAGAGATGCAAAATGAAGGTCGTGAGTGACGCTGGAAAATGAAAAATATGACCCACGTGATTATATTACTCGTCTTCTTATATCTAGATTGGTCTACTGATCTGCATATTTCAAATCATTATGTTAAAATTCGACAGAATATAAGAATAATCCCTACCTCTGCTGCAACAGTGAGATTGCCTAAACTTTTACGCGCCTTGTTCTCTTGTATCACTTTCACCTGAAATATTTGATCATACACTGACGTTAATTATTGCAAACCTAAAGGTTCATTTATTTATGATGGTAATGGAGAAAGGTCATCCAAATAGTATAAGCAACGGTACCAACTTTTCCATTTTTCTTTTGGACGGTAAATCCCATTGCTGTCACAATGTCCTCAAGCCTCTCGATCAATTCTTTTGCCGAGAGGTTGGACGTAAATCTTATCTTCCTCTCTGAGACATCCTAGAAATCAAAACAGAGGTGTTCGAATATGCGTAGGAAATATCCTTCGGAAGCGAAGAATAGTTAAATACAGCAAAAATTATGCCAAATACTTTCACACTCACCTCTTTTTCGAAGAAGCCAGAGAGGTCAAGGCATGAAGACATCCCTATCAGTTGAAATGCATTGATAAGGGTTGGTGATCCAGGACTCTTATCTTCTGTTTCGTGAGCCTATTGCCAATAACATAGCTCGGGGTTAGGTCAAAAGAAAAATTACAAGCCAAAAAAAAAAAAAAAAACAAAAATAGAGTAGCAAGTTACATACCACTTCGTGGATGGAAAAGGCTTCGTCATCAATATATACGCCCTCTTCCTCATCCTCTGGCTTTGCTGGAATATAGCCCTGCTTGAACCATTCATCTTGTTTGATGCCAGCCATTGTTATCCGAGTAGCAGGGTTGGGATCAAGAATCCTCTTTATCATGTTTTTTGCACCAGGCGATAGCCATTTTGGTATCTGAACATCCCCTTTAAGAATCTGCACAGATCATCATCAAAAAGAAATAGAATCAAGATGATCTTCTAACTATTTATTTTGCTGAAATTATAAAGTAATTTTGGTAAAGGAGAGCAGAAGGGCAGAATTTGAATACCCTTTGGTAGAGAACTGCAAGATTCCTATCATCAAACGGAAGATATCCTGTTAAGATAACATACAAGATGACCCCACAGGACCATGTATCTGATGTTGCGCCATCATATCCTTTATTAGAAAGAATCTCAGGGGCCACATAGTTGGGACTTCCGCAGGTGGTATGCAGCAAACCATCTGCCTGAATTTTCATTCAGTAATCACAAGTCAATGACCAAATAATGCAGTGTGAGAATACTTATTTAATATGGTATACTTCGTCATCGAGGCGTGCTTAAAAGAACCCTTACTCTAAAATGCTGGGGTAAAGCACTTAGGCCAAAATCGGTTATCTTTATGTTGCCTTTGGCATCTACAAGTACATTCTCCAGCTGCAGCAATATAGCGTCATTTTTTCAGTATGAGGTATAAGTCAAAAAGGCCAGCAATAAATTATCACAATTCTTCTTATGATGTGAGGAGGAAATACCTTGAGATCTCTGTGGAAGACCCCTTTATCATGACAGTAGCTAACACCGTCAATCAACTGCTGGAAAAGCTTCCTTCCGTCAGCCTCTGGAAGTTTGCCTTTAGATGCCTATGAAAACAAGTGTATCCCATTGTCATTGCCACGTGATTGGCTGATATGATTTATTCCAGAAGACAAATGGTAATGATACTCACAATTCTGTCAAACAATTCTCCTCCAGTCACGTACTCCAGGACCATATAAATCTTGGTCTTGCTAGCCAAGACCTGTGAAAGTACAGTTATAAATCATAGTCAGCAGATTTTGGCTTCAAGACTTATTAAATGCAGGCTAATAAATATGCCATATATGTACAATAAGAAATAAGCCTCGCTAAAATGAGTATAATATATCAAAATGTCAACTAATTATTAGCGTAAGACTTTCATTATTGCGAGGGGCATGCTGATAGCCTAGTATAGAATGAGACGCATTTCTTACCTGAGGAAGCGGTGGGTGTAATTTTCATGACATGAATGCTCACCAAATCTTAATTAATTATCCATGGGACCACGAAATATTTATCCATAAGAAGCATGAAATATTACTTTTTTTGAAAATCGTCATAATTACGGATAGATGCTTGAAAACGATAAAACAAAAGAACTTCCATTATGTAAAAATTATATTATCAAACTAAATTTTTATTTAATATTTGAAAGGAAAAAAATCCCAAAAAGCTGACCCCACTCGTAGACCACCAAGCACATGGAGGTGGCCCACCTCCAAGTAATCATGCATGTTATATTAATTACAAACCACCGCATTAGAATTAGAGTTTTTTATTTGGCGCATTCTCACAAGTCACAGGGAAGCCCGGGGGGTGGGGTGGAAATCGGAATCCACATAAGCATCTTCATCAGATGCCGACTGCCAAATCCCCATCGGATGAGATCAGCCGACCTCCACGCCAGAACACGTAAAACTTGATTTGAACTATGCGAGGAAGAACCCAATAAAAAATATGCAGATAGATTCCGAGTATAAATTCTATAGAATCACCCAAGGTTTGAAAATTCATAAAACAAATACCGGATTCCTTACGTGTGAAGGAAAATTTTGATTTGGCCCACTTGCACCGGGTTTTAGTATCCAATTCAATTTTATATTCTTCTCATACGTGGCATATTGTTGCTCACACATAAGTTAAACCTTTCAATCCCCCATAATCAAACAAAGATAGGGAAAAGTCTTTGTGGTCCAGGTCAGTTATGAGGTCTTGAACCATATATATACGCGGGGATTTGGTTCAGTGCAAGGTCAGACGCCCTGTTCAATACAACCCGCATTGTCTTGCTCGGTTCAAGATATAGACATAACGTAACCATCCAACAAATAGGAAGCTAAGATAGAGACCCAGTGTTGGCAAACCTTGAGAGTACATTCCATGTATCAAAGATAAATAAAATAATTTAATAGTATATATTTTTTTAAGAAAACCACCTAATTTCTGAAGTGATAATGGATCCCAACTAATCTTAGATCGTACCAAATTGGGCACCAAATGAGAGAAGCTCTCCGACAAGTAATTTTTTCAATTCACATTGAATCAAATCCAAGCCTATTGTAATTAGCACAACCTAACATATTCGGCTAACAACGACGTCTGGCATAATATAATTAATATATTTTGGTGAAATTTTTATCTGATATATGTGGTTAAAAATATATAGGTGATTTATTTTGGCCTGAAATTTTTGGGTGATGTTAACTCTTCATTCAGATAGGAGGGCACTGAGAAAGTGCAACCACACAAGTCTAGGATAGAGTCCACACAGAATAATACTGCCAAGTGTGGACCTCTCTGGGGGTAATGGGGAGGGAAAGGACGGGTGGGTGTAACTAGGGAAGGTGTTGTTCGTTGTTGTCGTCTTATGGAAGAATTTTCAGGGAAAATTCGTTAATAATTTGTATTAATGAAAAAATATAGGGAAAATCCCAGAAAAAGCCCTTGGAATATATCAAATCCCAGATTGGGCCCTTAAATTTCGAAAATGACAGAATGGGTCAATGACCCAATCTGTCATTTGTGAAATTCAGGCGAATTGACATTTTTACCCCTGAGCAAAAGTGAGTAGTTATTCTCTAAACAAATCTAAGTAACGCTTATACTGTTCTAGTGATTACAAGATTCGTTGTAGTTAATAATAAGGTACCTGACAATAATAAGATACCTGACTATGAAAAAATGAGTAGTTATTCTTTACACAAATCTAGGTAATGCTTATATTGTTCTAGTGATTACAACATTAGCTGTAGTTAATAACAAGACACCTGACTATGAAAAAGTGAATAGTTATTTGCTATACGAATCTAGGTAACACCTAAACTCTTATAGTGATTCCTTGAATCATTGTAGTGAATGAATAAATGAGGGCAAAATTGTCAATTCGCCTGAATTTTACAAATGACAGATTGGGTCAATGACCCATTCTGTCATTTTCGAAATTTAAGGGCCCAATCTGGCATTTCCCATATTCCAAGGACCTTTTTTGGGATTTTCCCAAAAATATATATTTCGGATTTTTAAAAAATGGCCACGGAAGCAACAACAAACAAGATCAGGGCCTCCATGATTGGTGCAAGCTCTTTTACTGTGCATCCTCGTGATCCACCGTCACCATTTATGCAGAAAAAGGTTACCATACAAATTAATTTTAGGACGAAAAACATTAGCTGTGGCCTCCTTTTTTTTTTCTTGGCGACAGCTGGTTTCTTATCCGATTAAATTTTCAATCTGTGAAAATTAATGCCGAGTAGAATTTTTCCATATATGACTTTGTACCTCGTGTAATCTGACCACGTTCGGATGCTTTAAGAGCTTCAAGGTGGCGATCTCCCTCTTAATCTGCAATTCCAGATTCATTTACATTAGACGGATTGTGACTAAGATTCTGCTAATGGGGGCAATAGCTATTAGCTTGAATCAAAATGAATAAGATGACGAAGGACCACAAATTTGTGAGTGAGCTTCAAATCTGGATTTATGCCTACGCTCATTAAACTCTGTCAACAAATCAGGCCCGGAAGTTCTAGAATTTTCCAGGCATGGATTAACGCTAGAGAGAGTAAAAGAGAGATCACTAAAGTAGAAGTAAAGCAGACCTGATTGGTTATATTGAGATCAAGGATCTTTCTCTTCTCGAGGATCTTAACCGCGAAGGGTTGGCCGGAATCGGTATTCCTAGCTAATTTGACTTTTCCGAAATTGCCTTCTCCAAGAGTCCTACCAAGCTCGTATTTCCCAAGTCGCATTCCCTGTCCTTGCTTCTCCTGGTTTTTCTTGTTCCCAAGTTTCACGATCACCATCACCTAAACCCTCCGGTGCAGATCCCACAGTCTCCGGCGAAAAAGATCCAATATCCTTTTGCCGAACAGATTGTCTTCTGCTGAGCTGAACCGTCGCCGACCACCAAATTTGAATCGGAAACAACAAAATCAGGACCAGAATACCGCAGCACGCCTAGAGTTTGGTCCTTCCGTTGCTCGGTGATTTTGGGTTCCGCGTTCGGAAACGGGTTGGTATTTAAGGCTTGAAGCTGAAACGTCTGCGCCGTGTAGTTTTTTTTTTTTTAATTATTTTTTTATGCTAATGAAAATGACTTTATGTGATCCCCAATATATACCAGTTATAATTTTTCCCCGGGATATCAATGATAAATTTTATCAGTCGTCGGAACTATACACGTTTTATTTATCAAATCAAAGTTTGTGTAAAATGTGCGTTGTTTTAGATGAGTTATTGTTTTAAATATAATAATAGAAGTAAACAACTAATTTGTAAGTATAAAAAAAATAAATTAAATTACTTACTTATTATAAATGTGTGTTAATTTTTTTAGAACACCCCACATTATAACTATCTTTTAATGAAAATTTTTTTTACCACATGTTATCAATAAAAATACTTTGAGACAAATAATTATAAGTTTGGGAGGTTGGGTAAATTAGGTTTATATTTAAAATTAAAATAAATCATCTATCTAATTCTTATATTTAGAAAAAGAGGTCATCGGATGTTTAATGTAAATGTTAAATAACTAATTTAAAAATATTAAAAAAATTAATTAAATTAGTTATGTACAATAAACATGAATAAATCGATCTTCATCTTTTGTGTCGTTTTTTTTTCTATTTTTTAAAAAAAAACTTAACAATTTAATATCCACTTACCCAATCACAGACACCAATACTGCAACGCATATAAACAAAAGGTTGAACTTATAACCTCCTTACAACGCATTTTGAATTTTATAATTCGAATTAAAAAAAATCTCTGATTTTAAAAATGTTGTTGAGTCCCTACCCAATGATTAAGAGCCACAACTCACAAATCACAACACATTAATTTATTTAATTTAACTACGGTTACAGAATCTTCACGGATCTTCCCATAGTTAACTAATTATGTTAAATACGATAGAGTATTTAAATAAGTAATGTATTTGAAGCGGTATATAAAACTGAATCTAATGACCAAATTAATTAATACAAGTAATGAAAATTTATTTTATTGTGATAACATTATTATTCATATTATTACTCGGCCGGGTCAAGGTTCAAACTCCAAAGGAATGCCCCACACGAAACAGACACGACTTTTATTTTAGCGGGAGCACTAATTTATAAATGGTAATAGATAATCATCATTCATTCGTCATGTTCTATGATTGCCTGGACACTCTTGAAATGGGTCCCACACCTCGCATTAATTACTTTATAATTTTCTCTCTTAATTAACGGATTAATTGGTTTTTAATAATACTCGTATTAATATAAATTACTTATAATGCATTATTGCATGTCAAAAAATACATTAAATTGTCAATTTTTTTAATTTTTTATTAAAGCTTTCTCTTTTGTATTTACAAATAATTTTTTTATTTTTTTCCATTTTTTCCTCTTTTTAAAAAAATTTCCTTATAAATAACTTACATTTATAAATTGAGTGGTGCATAATATTGGTGACAGGGAAATCTCATTGTCGTCATTTGGCGCACATGATGCAAGATCAATTTTCTTGGCTTGAGAATTAATGTTTAGTTGTCGCGATCAAGGAAAAAATTAAGGATGATCCTGAGATGCCTTTGATGAACAAAATCAAAATCCTTAAGGGTCTGTTGGCACGGGGAGTGAAAGGAAAGGGAAAAGAAACAAAATTTTAATGAGCTCGTTTTTTAAAAAAAAATAAAAAAGTGATGTTATAAAATTTTGATGAAAAAATGTAAGATAAAAATAATAAAAATTAATTAAAAAATTTTAATCCCACTTTTTAAATTTTTTAAAATAAGCTCATTAACATTTTTTCTCCTTTTTGTTTAATTTTTTTTTCTTTCCAAACAGACCCTAAGTTATGATTTTCAATTTTAGTTTATTAGGGGTGAATTGATTTGCACAGGATAAATATGCATGAGATAACTTTATCTCGTAAAATCTTAAAAAGATTAAAAGAGTACTCTTGAGGGGATCCAAAAAGAATTAGGTAGCCAAGAAGGAAAAGAGCATTTTCTCTGATGTTTGTTACAAGTCACTATTTAAAAGGAACGAGCAGTCCTTATGATAAATCATAAATTGAAGTATTGATTACATTTTTTAAATAATGTTTTTTATTTAAAAAATTTGACGCAACTTTTTTATTCTTCAGTATGAATTTATGATTTTAAATCTAAGTAGTTTTTTCCCCCAAAAAAATTAAAAAAAATTAAAAATTTAATTTAACTAATTCTGATGAGGTGTCTGAGGATGTTGAGGAATTCTTGGTTACAAGAAGTAAATATGTGGTGGCGTTTATCGTGCGTTTCGTCATCCCTGTCATCTTTCTGTGCTTTTAATTTTCTCGTGGGGCCCTCGAATGCTTTTTTTTTCCACTTATTTCAGCATCTTAATAAACTTTATGTCAATTCTGTAATCGTCTTTGATTATGTTAAAAAAATTTTTTGGTGGGGTCTAATCAATCACTGGATTAAGAGCTGAAGCCAGAGCTCCTGGAAAGTTTGTTTATTCGTGGAATTTTCTCTTCATGTCAAATTCCCGCTTTTTTCCTTTTTGGCCAATTAGTGATTTTCTTGAATTTCTCCCTTTTTTATTTGCTACAAATTGAATAATTAACTTCATCAAGAGTTTTTTCTTCCCTCTTCTTGACACGGAATATTCATTAGTTTCCATGAGAAATCTACATCATACTTTCTATATAAGAGTAGAAAAATGTATTAAAGAAAATAAATACTCCTCGGTCTTAATATAAGAACCGTCTAACTAATTTGATTAGATTAAGAAAGTTAGGTAAGTTAGTTAATATAAGAAAAATGACACATTCTTTTTAAAACACCATAATCATCTTTTTTAATACTCCTTCTCATTCTTCTACTTGATTATGGTTGATGAAGTATCTATAAGGGTAATTTAGAGAAAATTGATAAATATGAGAAATGAGTCTTATATTTAAAACCAAACCAATTCAATAATTAGATCCTGTATTAAGGACCGGAGGGTACAAGTTATCACCACATTTCACCAACATCCTATGGTAGTACATCAGACGATCTATTATATAAAAAGACACTAATACATATAAGTTAGGGGATAAGTATACATACAGCTTTTAATTTTTACAAAGTTTTAATTAGTTTTCTCAACTTTAAAGATATACTTTTAGTTTTTTAATTCTAGAATTATCAATAAAAAAAATGACATATCTTAGAATTGATAAAACCTTTTCAAGTACTAACATGCTAAGTTAGTTAAATATTCAAATAATCATGATTATTAAAAAAATCATCATTTAAATCAAATAATTTTAGGATTAAATGATTAAGAATATTAATTTAAACTTAAACAACCAAATTGAAACATTTAAAGAAATTATAAAGGATTAAAAAGCACCTCTATCAACAAATATAAACATGCCACATATAATCTTTATTTTAAACCATGAAAATGAGAACTAAATTAATCCTTATATACACGAAACCTCACTGTTTGATTGATTTGGCTCAATTTCAGTTAGGATCTGTTAATACAGTGAACCCCAATAGTTAGTATTTTCATGTCTTAGATATAAAACTCATTTTGTAATATAATCTGTATTATAAAATGAGTCCTATATTTAAATCATAACAGTATTAACCTGTCTGCTAAAAAAAAATCATAAATAAAACAAGGTTCCATCAAAATAGTCTGGATAAAACATTTAAAACGTCAGAAAAGTTATTTAAAAGAATAATTAATTTGCAATCAGCAGTGGGAAAAGTGGTCCTTCCTGGTGGGAAATTGGTGGCAAAAATCACGGCCACACGCAAAAGCACGGGGCATTAAAAATTGGCTAGGTGTAGGGTCATGGTTAAATCTTGATTGAATAATAATATTATTTTAATATATAAGTAACTTTGTGACTGTGAAAGTGGAAATGATTCGAAGCGGG